>NC_138550.1:5990771-6008271 GCF_964273705.1 Natrix helvetica | reverse complement strand
ATTTAATGACTCTTCAAAGTTACAATGGCAGTGTCAGTCCTGTAGTTATGTTCCTTTTTAGGATATTTGGCCTGCCACACTTTCTATTATTTCACTGTGCTGTTTCATTAGTGTAGTAGTTGGGAGCGGAGAATAGAAAGGAGTAGAATTGTGGAATGGGTTGTTGTCATTCTTTTCTAGAAGCCCAAGGTCATCTTTTGTCTCCGCACCTCTGCACCTGACCAGAACCGGCTGGGTGGAGATGCCAGCGTGGGTGAAGAAGATTGGACCATGTGATGGATTTGTGGGTGTGGGGATAAGATCATGAACTTTCAACTGGGTGGAATCCCAGGAAGTTTTCAGATTTGGGATTCCACAATTTGTTGCCAACATGTCTGTCTTATTAAATTGGAACTTTAAGGATAGTTTTGCCTTGGACTCTGATTTAATTCTGCATGATATTTGGAACGCTGACAGGCCGTTGGAAAAAGTGACTTATGATCATTTTTCACACTTACATCCTCTGTAGTATCCCCACGGTCAAGTGCTCAAAATTCAGACACATGGCAAGTGACTCATATTTATGACGGTTGCAGTGTCCCGGGAGTCATGTGATCCCCTTTTGCGACCTTCTGACAAGCAAAGTCAATGGGGAAGCCAGATTCACTTAATAATCACAATACTAATTTAACAACTGCAGTGATTCGCTTAACAACTTTGGAAAGAAAGGTCATAAAATGGGATGAAACCAGGGATTCTACCAGTTCGCACTGGTTCGGGTGAACCTGTAGCTCCAACGATCAGCTGGGAGCGAACCAGAGGTGGTATTCAGCAGGTTCTGACCGGTTCTGGAGAACCAGTAGCAGAAATTTTGAGTAGTTCGGAGAACCGGTAAATACCACCTCTGGCTGGCCCCGCCCCATCTATTCTCTGCCTCCTGAATCCCAGCTGATCAAGAAGGAATGGAAGTTTTACAGTATCCTTCCCCTGGAGTGGGTTGGGAATGGAGATTTTACAGTATCCTTCCCTGCCATGCGCACCAAGCCATGCGCACCAAGCCACGCTCAAAGAACTGGTAGTAAAGAAATTTGAATCCTACCACTGGAGCAAACCAGTTTGCTCCCATGAGCAAGTGGGCCTGCTGTGCTTTACCTACGTTTATCTTTTCAGCTGAGTCTCACGGCAGAGTGGCTTGCTATGCATCAGCTATTTTCCTTCCCAGGCAGAAATACAGAAGGTAAGTATTTTGTAAACTGTGTATGTCTGTGCAAGCGAAGTGAGCGGTCAGCGAACCAGTTGTTAAATGGTTAGGACCCCACCCCTGGGTGAAACACACTGAACAATTGTCTTGCTCAGCAACAGAAATGTTGGGCTCAACCGTGGTCATAAGTTGAACACTGCCTGTATCCCTGTGAGGAGTGAGGGCGAGCAAATGCTCTCTTCTCAACTGAAATTCATCAAACAATCAACTCTTTGTGGAAGAACTTTATAACCGTGGGACTTTGCTTTAATTATTTTTCTTTTTTCCTTTTACCTGGCAATTTTCACTGGGGAGGATACACCTCTGCCTACTTAATGAAAGGATAAGAGAACTGGATTATAAGCACAATCTCTTCCGTAGCTCAGACTGTCAGCAGTGATGAAATTATTCAGCATGGAGATTGTGTCTTTACTGTGGCTTATGCTGGCAAACGGTTAGCACCGTTGCGACACAAATTAGCTCACTGTTGTCATAAGCATCACAAGACACAGTAGGTGATGCTCAGAAGACACGGCCTGTGAACTGGGCAGGAGAAATGAACAATGCTTCTCATTTTCTCGTAGTGTAGCAGGGAATTTCTCCCTGCCTCTCAGTGTTAGATGGCTGGAAGCTTTTCATCCTGATAGGGGGAGGCCACAAGGAGTATGAAATAAATAGAGGACTATCTCTCCCCTATTATATCCACGTAGCCCACCACCAGTGGAATGGGACAATTCATCCCAGCCATCTCACTGCGTCTATCTCACTGTGGTCATCTTGTCACAGACAACTTGCCATGGCCAACTCATCACGGACAGCATGCCATGGGAGACTCACCATGGCCAACTTGCCCCAGAACAAGTCGCCACGGGAAATTCCATGTGGGATAACTTAACATAATTGTTAAATTCCATGTGGGATAACTTAACATAATAAAGAAAAAACTGTTTTTTTTTTCTTTAAAGACACCTCGCTTCTCATCCAGGAAGCTTCTTCAGCTCTTACTGGATGGTGGGGAATGGAAGGATTTATGCTTCTTGCAGACAGAAGTGGTCATTTGCATTTTTTAGAGAGTCGTTGAGGCCACTTGGAGGTTTGCCTATGTCCTCGGGGTCACCTGAGCGGTGCAAATGGGTGTGGAGCTTTCTTAGAACTGTTGAAAGGACTGCGTTGTAGATTGGAAATAGTTGATATCACATTCCTCTCCCTCTGTTGAGAGAGGGCTGTTCAGTTTTGACTTAGGTGGCCTCTTTGACCAATCTTTCAAACCAGTGGTCCTCTCTGTCCAAAATGTGGACTTTGCTGTCTTCGAAAGAGTTGGCCATTGTCTTTTAAATGCAAATGATGAATCTTGCCCTGATGGGTTTGTTCTCCTTGTCAGCCCTCAGGCTGCCATCCAGGGGGACCCTGTCCATCACTATGCCCACTATGCAACGCTGCCACATTGATGTTGCCTCTCTGATGTCGATTGAGCCTGTAGCTGCATGTGGCTCTTCTACCTGGGTACAACTGCCTCCTCTGATGTAACTCTTTGCTCGGATGCAGCTAACCAGGAAAAAGGCTATGATGACACTGAGTGAGGGTGTGGCTGGAGGTGTGGGTCATGGTGATTGGTGATTTGTCATTTGGGTGGAGTTGTGGGTGGAGCTGGGTGGGGTAATGGTATATATATATATATATATATATATATATATATATATATATATATATATATATATATATATATATATATATATATATATATATATATATATATATATATATATATATATATATATATATATATATATATATATATATATATATATGGGTGATGGTGTTAACTTGGTTAGAACTGACTTGGATTTGATTACCTTTGTATCATTGTCATTTAGTGCTGGTTATCACGTAGTTTGTTAGCTAGAGATGAACGTTTTTCACCAAACAAACTGAATCTCTGTTTGTATGCAACGTGAACGCCGGAATGTGACACTCCTATGTTGTGCCTTGCGTTTATGAAGTGGTTGTTTTGTTTTCCCAGTGTGCAGATCTGCGCATGGCTCACTGCATTGTACCGCATATACCACGTTGCTCAGTTTGGGAGCACCTTTGGGACCTAGATGACTGAGGCTCTCCATAGATGTCCCACGGTGGCTTGGCTGCAGTGAATTGTCCTAGACCGAGACCCACTGGCAATGGATGGTAGGGTGTGCTATGGGTCTCATCAATGGGTGGTGTACATCTGATGAGACCACACAAAAGGGCCCAGTTGTCTAAGCTGCTATGTCAGAATTACAGGCAGTCCTCTTTCTATGACCCCAACTGAGCCCCAAATTCCTATTGGTAGGTGAGACGGTTGTTAAGTGAATTTTGCCCCATTTTACAACCTTTCTCATCACAGTTGTTGTGAGCCACTGCAGTTATTAAATTAGTAACACGGTTGTTAAGTGAATCTGACTTTGCTTGTCAGGAGGTTGCAAAAGGGGATCACATGACCCTGGGACACTGCAACCATCATAAATATGAGACACTTGCCAAGCCTCAGAATTTTGGTCAAGAGACCATTGGGCCCTATTGGCCGAACCAGCAAGGATGATTGGCATCAGTTATCTGAACTGGTGGCAAAAATCCCTGGTGGCCCTGCCCACGACCACCTGTCACCATTCACCTCTTCCGGATGCTCAACCCGCCCACCCAATCTGAACGTTTCTCCCTCCGTTCACAGCAGAGCTGCTGCAGCCTGTCCCTTGAAGGGAGCAGCTGCTCTGGTGTGAATGGAGGGGAAAATGTGTTAAACTGTGTTAAATGCAGCAGAGACAATCCAAACTGTCTCCCTCCATTCACAGCAGAACTGCTGCAGCCTGTCCCTTTAAGGTAGACCCAGGGAGGGAGGGGGTGGGGGAGGGAGGGGCTGGGGGAGGACCATAAAGGGAGCCGCAGCTCTGCTGTGAATGGACTCATACACACATTTTTTTCTACCAGGTTCTGTGGGCGTGGCTTGGTAGTGGTGGTGGGCATGTGACTGAGTGGGTATGGCCATGAGTGACATTGAGATGGCCATGCCCACTCAGTCACAGGACCACCACCACCAAGCCACGCCCACAGAACCAGTAGTAAAAAAAATTGAATTTCACCACTGCTGTGGGGATGCAACAATGGTCATAAGTGTGAAATCATAAGTCAATCCCGCTGTATCATTGAGCGGTCACTAAATAAACTGTTTTACAACGGGGCTACCTGTATAAAGTTGGGGACTACCTGTATATTGATTTACAGTTTTTAAAAGGGCCAATGGTGGGATCTAGTCTTTGCTACCGCACTCTTCACTAGCAAAATCTATTGAAGTAATAGCAATAGCACTTAGACTTTATATACTGCTTTACAGTGCTTTTACAGCCCTCTCTAAGCGGTTTACAGAGCCTGCATATTTCCCCCAACAATCCGGGTCCTTGTTTCACTGACCTCAGAAGGATGGAAGGTTTCGTCAACCTTGAGCCTGGTGAGATTTGAACTGCTGAATTGCAGACAGCCGGCAGGCAGCAGAAGTAGCCTGCACTACTGCACTCTAACCACTGCACCACCGCGGCTCATGTAACCTCAAGTAAGAAGGTTGTTTCATATCTCCTTTTTGGCAAATCACTGACCCAAAAAGGAAGGGCATATTTAGCCATCTAATTAAGAGGCTGTCACTACTCAGTTCTCCCTAACTTTTCTTGCTAAAGACAAAAGGTACGTCAAAAAGCATGGAAGAAGTGAAAAACTGGCTGGCCACACTAATTAGTTCTCCCTAATTTGTACGGCCTTGAAAAGAAGCCACTTTCTCTTATCTTTTTTCTTGTGTCTCCCTGTGGTTCAGAAAATGAGATATTATGTATTTGTCTCCTGCCTGCTGCTCAGCGTGACAATTTATTGTTCCTAACATTTTACCAGAATCTGCCTTTCTGTCACTTCTATTATTCTATGTCCTGTACTGCGGGACAGTGATTTTCTGGATGATATTCCTTCAGGTGTTTGAAAAGAGCCATAGTGATCCAGCTAACGTCTTCAACCTTAGAAGATAAGCTCAAGATCCAGAAGGATCTTGGCAGACTTGAACACTGGGCTCTATCTAACAAACTGAAATTCAGTGTAGAGAAAAGTCAAGTCCTACACTTAGGTAAGAAAAACCAAAAGGACATGTATAGAGTGGGTGAAAGCAGGCTTAATAGCAGGGACTGCGAGAGGGATCTTGGAGTCTTAGTGGACAACCAGCCAAATATGAGGCAGCCGTGTGCAGCGTTAGCCAAAAAAGCCAATGCGATCCTAAATTGCATTAACAGAGGCATAGAATCAAGATCACGTGAATTATTAGTACCGCTTTATAAAACCTGAGTAAGACAACACCTGGAATACTGTAACCAATTTGGTCACCACACTATATAAAAGATGTTGAGACTCTAGAGTGAATGCAGAGAAGAGCAACCAGGATGATTAGGCTCAAACATACGAAGAACGGTTGCAGGAACTGGGCATGGCTAGCCTAGTGAAGAGAAGGACCAGGGGAGACATGATAGCAGTCTTCCAATATTTGAGGGGCTGCCACAGAGAGGAGGGGGTCAAGCTATTTTCCAAAGCACCTGGAGGCCAGACAAGGAATAATGGATGGAAACTGACCAAGGAGAGATTCAACCTGGAAATAAGGAGGAATTTTCTGACAGGGAGAACAATCAACCCATGGAACAGAAGTTGCCTTCAGAAGTTGTGGGAGCTTCATCACTTGAGACTTTCAAGAAGAGATTGGACTGCCATCCAGGGCCGGATTTAGATGAAAAGAGGCCCTAGGCTATTCCACTTATGGGGCCCTTTCACCTCCCATTTTTAAGTTTGTAAATTACATGAGAGATAATAAAATACATCATTACTGTGATATATATCAATATATTAAATGAAACATGTTGTAATTGGTACTAACCTTTATAAAAAATGTGGCACGGATAAATAAAAGGCCCTTCTTGATCTTGAGGCCCTAGGCTGAAGCCTAGTTAGCTTATAGGAAAATCCGGCCCTGCTGCCATCTGTAACAAATGGTGTAAGTTCTCCTGCTTGAGCCAGATGTTGGACTAGATGACCTACAAGATCCATTTCAACTCTCTTACTCTTTTAAAAAGTCTCAACAGTTCCCATATACTCCAATTTCTCCTTTTCATTTCTAGTTTCCTGATCGGTCTTATTGTCCAGCTCTGAACCCGTTAGCTTTTATTTTTCGTTGTTCTTCCAATAAGGTGCCTAGAACAGGACACAGAATTTAAAATCAGCGTCTTAATGCAAGATATAGTGGAATGTTACTTCTCATAATTTGGGGACTTCTAAATTGCATTGTCGGTTAACAACAACAAAAAAACACCCTATATTCTACTAATGAGAGAAACCCATTTAAGATGGTTACAGTTCCAAAATCCTTTTCAAAGATTTTTTTTTTAAAAAAAAACACCAAATCAAGCATTTTCCATCCTGTATTTTGGTATTTGATCTCTTTATCCTATGTGAAGATGGCTGTTTTAAGTGTAAATTAATTTCCTTTCTTCTAATGCAGTGATTCTCAACTTTGGTATACTGGCTGGAGAATTCTGGGAGCTGAAGTCCACATATCTTCACACTGCCATGGTTGAGAAAAACTAATCTATTGAGATCTTTCCGTTTTGATAAGATAAATAGATGATAGATAATAGACGATAGACAGACAGACAGACAGACAGACATGATAGAAGAGAGAAGAGAGAGAGATGTAGATAGATAAATCTAACTAATCTATTAAGATTTTTCAGTTTTGATTAGATAGAGTATAGATGATAGACAGACAGACAGACAGAGAGATGATAGATGGTAGAAGAAAGAGAGAGAGATACATATATGTAGATAGATAGAAGATCTAACTAATCTATTAAGATGTTCAGTTTTGATAAGATTGATAGATGATAGTAGACAGACAGACAGACAGATAGATAAAGAGAGAGAGAGATATGTAGATAGATAGAGATAGAGAGAGATGTAGATAGATAGATAGATAGATAGATAGATAGATAGATAGATAGATAGATAGATAGATGATAGATAAAGAAAGAGAGAGGGGGGTTGGTAGGTAGATAGGTAGATAGAAGATCTAACTAATCTATTAAGATCTTTCAGTTCTGATAAGATAGATGATAGACGAGAGAGAGAGAGAGAGAGAGAGAGAGAGAGAGAGAGAGAGAGACAGAGAGAGAGAGAGAGAGAGAGAAGATTGTTGCATAAAAGGAAACAGCAAGCAGGAAATGAAAAGGCAGGAAGTCTGGCAGGAAGACTGAGGCTGGACCAGGGTTATAATTTCCTGCTGGAGCCAAAAAATAGAATAAAATTGTATGTTACTCTCCAAGAACATTTGTAAAAGCATGTAGTTAAATTCATTGTCCTCTTTTGAAGAAGCTCAGTTGTTCTGTTTAATAAACACCCTAAATTTAACTATTTAATATAAACTGGGTATTAAAATCAGAACTATTTATGGGCTGATTGCCGTTTAGAGATGTTTTGAAGGCTTTGCAACGTGGCATTTACAGGTAGTCCTCGACTTACGGCCACAATTGAGGTCAGAATTTATGTTGCTAGGCAAGGCAGTTGTTAAGTGAGTTTTGCCCCATTTTACGATGTTTCTTCCCATTTTCGTTAAGTCCTTCTTTTCTCTTTCTCTAGACTAGCCATACCCAAATCCTGCAACTGTTCTTCATATGTTTTAGTCTCTAGGCCTGTGATGGCAAACCTATGGCCTAAGGGGGTGGTTTTTGGTCCCAGGAGGCTGCAGGGAGGCCTACTAGGCCCAAAACAGGGGACGAGGGGAGGGCAGGGCATGGTACAGGGGGGTGTATGTCACATACGCATTGCATTATGGGTGCGGGCGCATGCTTTCAGCAGTTGGCGACAAAAAGATTCGCCATCACTGCGCTACGCCCTATGACTCCTATTTTTTCTTCTGGAGAAATCATTCATTTTGGCCGTACGGGATATGCAGTGGTGGGTTCGGACCGGTTCAGCCGAACCGGTAGTGGTATGATGGCCTGCGAACCAGCAGCGACCCAGACCTGCCACACTCCCGAACCGGTTCTCCGGTCTCTCCTGCCATTGCCGGCATGTTTCTGCGCATGTGCAGAACAGTTTTCAGTCAACTGCGCATGTGCAGCATCATGCAGCGGGAGGCAAAATGCCCTTTCAGCGAACCGGTAGTAACCCAGTTAGGAAACCCGCCACATGTGATATCTTTCTGAATTCCGGGCAGCGGTCTTTAACTCATTTAATTTCCATCGTCTAACTCTCTTGATCACAGCGTAAAATGCCACAAGCGAAGGCTTATTGATCTGTATTAATTCTCTCTTGTTTGGTGAAATTAATAATGAAACTACACAGATATTAGGATGGGTCAGAAGATTAATGCCGGAGCAAATAGCGCTAATCTTTTATCTCCTTCAGAAGTCACCATCGGGGGAATAAACGTGGCCTGACAGGCATCTGGAAGTACTGGGATAGGAAAAAGCATTAAATACAGTAGACCTTGACTTACAACAGCTCATTCGGTGGCCATTTAAAGTTACAAGTTGCAGGGAAAAAGGAACTTAGGACCACTTTTTACCCCTACCTTGGCATGCTCATGTGATCAAAATTATCCCCATCATCATGTGATCAAAATTCAGATCCTTGGCAACGGGTTCATACTTACGATGACTGTTGCTGGGTCCCAAGGTCATGCAATTTCCCCCTTTGCGACCTTCCGACAAGCAAAATCACTTAACAACCACATTTGCAAACTTATCAAGCGCAGCGATTCGGTTAAGAATTGTGGCAAGGAAGATAATAAAATAGGCCAAAACTCACTTCACAAATGCCTCACTTAGCCACAGACATTTGGGGCTCAATTGTGATCGTAAGTCGAGGACTACCTGTAATTCTGACACCGTCGGATGAAGGTTTAAGCCCCCCCTCCCCCCTACACATTTTCCCTACTTTTTTGAGGCACTTAGCAAATTATATGGATTATTTTTGCCCTAACTAGCCACAATCTGCATGACACTTAGTTTGCAGATTCCGGCTATCGCTTTGAGTGTAAAAAATATGTGCAGAGAAGAGCAACAAAGAGGATTAGGGGACTGGAGACTAAAACATATGAAGAACGGTTGCAGGAACTGGGTATGTCTAGTTTAATAGAAAGAAGGACTAGGGGAGACATGATGGCAGTCTTCCAATATCTCAGGGGTTGCCACAAAGAAGAGGGAGTCGAGCTATTCTCCAAAGCACCTGAGGGTAGAACAAGAAGCAATGGGTGGAAACTAATCAAGGAGAGAAACAACTTAGAACTGAGGAGAAACTTCCTGACAGTTAGAACAATTAATCAGTGGAACAATTTGCCTGCAGAAGCTGTGAGTGCTCCAACACTGGAAGTTTTTAAGAAGAGATTGGATAACCATTTGTCTGAAATGGTATAGGGTTTCCTGACTAAGCAGGGGGGTGGACTAGAAAACCTCCAAAGTCCCTTCTAACTCTGTCATTCTATTCTATTCTATTCTATTCTATTCTATTCTATTCTATTCTATTCTATTCTATTCTATTCTATTCTATTCTATTCTATTCCATTCCATTCCATTCCATTCCATTCCACTCCACTCCACTCCACTCTATCCTACCCTACTCTATATGAAGAATGGTTGCAGGAATTGGGTATAGCCAGGCTAGAGAAAAGAAGGACTAGGGGTGACATGGTAGCAGTATTCCAGTATTTGAGGGGCTGGCCCAAAGAAGAGGAGGTCAACTTATTTTCCCAATTACCAGAAGGCAGGGCAAGAAAAAAAATGGATGGAAACTAATCAAGGAGAGAAGCAACCTGGAATTAAGGAGAAATTTTCCTGAGAGTGAGAACTATCAATCCATGGAAAGAATTGCCTCCAGAAGTTGTGGGTACTCAATCACTGGAGGTTGGACAACCATTTATACGAATATAGGGTTTCCTGCCTGAGCAGAGGGTTGGATTAGACAACCTCCAAGGTCCCTTCCAACTCTGTTCTCTTCTCTTCTGTTCTGTTGGCAAGTGTGCAAAACCAATTAAGAACTTGTGACTCGGTGAGAAAGGTAGAAAGGGAGGGAGAGTTTTCCACCAGCCAAGAGAGGGAAGCAATTAATTTGATACTTGAACCTGACCATTGGCGCATAGTCAGGTCAGCTCTTTCAGGAAATGTGAGTCGTTTGCACTTGGACCAGCTGTTGAGGGACTCTTGAGATCAAAGAGAAGAAGCCATCAAAATATGTGTATCGGTCAAGTTGAGATCTGGGC
Source organism: Natrix helvetica (assembly GCF_964273705.1). Classification (NCBI taxonomy): domain Eukaryota; kingdom Metazoa; phylum Chordata; class Lepidosauria; order Squamata; family Natricidae; genus Natrix; species Natrix helvetica. Next base: position 5,997,745 of record NC_138550.1, on the reverse strand, counting down.
AGAAAATACCCAAAGGAAGTTGAACGGGTTGTAAGGTATCAACCTACAGTAAAATTTCTGCCAACTTGGTGGATACTCAATCAGGTGGCATTATGGTAGTCCCCGACTTACGACCACAACTGAGTCCTATATTTCTGTTCCTAAGCAAGACAGCTGTTCAGTCCATTTTACCCCCCATTTTACGTTCTTTCTTGCCACAGTTGCGGTTGTGGAGTTAGTGACAGTTAGTAAGTCTGGCTTCCCCGTCGATTCTGCTTGTCAGAAGGTGGCAAAAGGGGATTGCATGACCCCCGAGGGCACTGCAACTGTCATAAATATGAGTCAGGTGCCAAGTGTCTGAGTTTTGATCACGTGACTGTGGAGATGCTGCCATGGTCATAAGCAGTAGTGAGATTCAGCCGGTTCGAACCGATTCAAGCGAACCAGTTGTTAGATTGCTGGCTGGCCCTGCCCCTTCCAGGAGTCCCCACGCACCCCGTTTTGGTTCCCAGGTAAATGCAGGGAGGCCTACTAGGCCCAAAACTGGCCATGGGGAGGTTGGTGCAGCCCCCGCCATAGCCCATTTTTGCTCCCAGGGAGGTGCAGGAGGGTGAGTGCTGCCGGTCACACCCCCTTGCCACGCCCACCATGGACACATCCATCCAGCCAGTCATTAGGGCAGAGAACCGGTTGTTAAATTACTTGAATCCCATCACTGGTCATAAGTGTGAAAACATTCAAAAGTCACTTTTTTCGATGCTGTTGTAACTTGGTTAGCCGCTGCCGTTGCAAAATTCAGACATCGATATTAAAATTTACATTCTCAAATTTGCCTTCCCCTGATTCCATCTCTTTTTCTGCTCCTAGTTTCTGGATTTGGATGACCCTATAACAACCTATCAAATGTTCAACTTTGTTCTCGCGTCCGTATTTCCTTTTTTTAAAATTTTGGGTCAGGGGGAAAAAGTTTTGTCCGCAGTGCTGAGAGTCGCTCCCAAAAATCTCCCAGCCATTCTGCAAAGAAGTGCTGTATCCTTCAGCCATCCTCTGATGAAATGCCTCTCACTTTCTTTCTTTCTTTTTTTTACACGTAATTTATTCACAGCTTTCTTGTAAGTTCATTACCTGCAAATTGGCACCCGCCATCCCTAATCTTTCATGGAGATGGGATGAAGGCTAATTTTTCTCCATGCTTATATTCCCCTGATTAAAGAGAGGCCCCGTAGAGCCCCTGTGTTTTCTTCGCTCCTTAAAAACTGAGCAGACTAAAGTTACATGATCCACTGATGTTAGCTTTCCTTCCTTTCTTCCTTTCTTCCTTTCTTCCTTTCTTCCTTTCTTCCTTTCTTCCTTTCTTCCTGCCTGCCTGCCTGCCTGCCTTCCATCTTCCTTCCTTCTTTTTATTCTTCCATCTTCCTTCCTTCTTTTTATTCTTCCATCACCCTTCCTTCCTTCCATTTTTGTTTCTTCCTTTTATTCTTTGATATTCATTCATTCATTCATTCATTCATCCATCCATTCATTCATTCTCCCATCGTTCTTCCTTCCTTCTATTCCTCCATCTCCCTTCCTTGCTTTTATCCTTCCATCGTCCTTCTTTGCTTCCTCCCTTCCATCTTCCTTCCTTTTCTTATCCTTCTTTCTTTCTTTCCTTTTTCCTTTCTTCCTTCCTCCCTTCCATCTTCCTTTTATCCTTCCATCTTCTTTCTTTCTTTCCTTCCTTTCAACCTTCCATCTTCCTTTCTCCCAAAGCAAACAATTATAATGAAATCTGGGGGATTTTATAAAATCAGTGTTGTTGGAAGGCAAAAGGAATAAACCTACTCAAGAATATATGTTGTTTTGGAGGGGAGAAGGGCACAATTGAAATATATTGTATATCTTTTAGATGAAGAAATATAAGGGGGGAAAGGGTCTCCAGGGTGGGGTGGGGGGTCAGAGGTGGCATTCAGCAGGTTCTGACCAGTTCTGGAGAACCGGTAGCAGAAATTTTGAGTAGTTTGAAGAATCGGTAGCGGGAATTTTGAGTAGTTTGGAGAACCAGTAAATGCCACCTCTGACTGGCCCCACCCTCTTCTATTCTCTGCCTCCCGAGTCCCAGCTGATCGGGAGGAAATGGGGATTTTGCAGTAACCTTTCCCTGGAGTGGGGAGGGAATGGAGATTTTACAGTATCCTTCCCCTGCCATGCCCACCAAGCCACACCCACCAAGCCACACCCACCAAGCCAAGCCACGCCCACCAAGCCAAGCCCCCAGCAGTAAAAAAAAATCAAATCCCACCACTGGTAAAACTCCTCCACCACCAGTACAGAATTTCAATCTCAGCACTATATTAAAAAGAATCAGAGAAATCGGAATAGGTCTACGACAGAATTCAAAAATAATAACGGAGACATGATGGGGCAATGAAGTGAGGCCCCAAGCTCCAAAAATAATTTCCTAATTATAGCCATCTCTCAGCAGTTGAACCAATTATCTACTAGAGGTAGTAGGTTTTCTCTTCACTCAATGTTTTTCAAGGAGAGGCTGGGCAGCCGTCTGTAAGGAAGGATTTAATCTGGATGTCTGTGCGAAGCAGGAAGTTGGACCTTATGGCTGAAATGGTCTCTTCCAACGATATGTGCAAAACATGATGTTTGCCTCCAACTGTTCTCTGACTCCCAAGTCCCAGTTGATGGGGAGGGAATGGGGATTTAGCCCCGCCATGCCCACCAAGCCACGCCCACCAAGCCACGCCCACAGAACCGGTAGTAAAAATGTTTGAATCTCACCACTGGTGTGGATGCACTGTAATATTAGTTGTTTTTCCCTTTTTCTTTTTTCTTTCTTTCTTTTTTGTATTTAGATGTATATATACTACCATATTTTCCGGAGTATAAGACGCACCTTTAGCTCCCAAAAGAGGGTGAAAATCCGGGTGTATCTTTTACAGGGAATAAAGCATTTTTGACCTCCCGAAACCCCAACCCCCATCACAAAAATGGATGTGCAGAGAGTTTGAGAGGCCTCCAAAGTGCTCTTAGGGGCTTGGGAGGGAGGCAAAATTGAGCAACAAAACAGTCTGTTTTTTGCTCAAGTGTGCCCCACCCCCCAAGCCTCTAGGAGCACTTTGGAAGCCTCTCAAACTCTCTGCACGTCCCGCTTTTCACACAAAACGAGGCGTGCAGAGGGTTTGGGCGGTCTGCAGAGTGCAAAAACTTTTTATTTAATTTTAACTCTTCAAAATCTTGGTGCGTCTTATGCTCTGAAAAACACGGTATGGTTGCATTATTTGCATTAAAAAAAATAAAAAAAATATTAAAAAGAAGAAAAGAAATCCCCACACTCCTGGAGAGAAAGGGAAAGCAAGCAAAGCTGCTTCTACAGCAGAGGAAAAATCCCCAAGAGAAATTGACCAAGCAAAGCTATAGCTGTAGGACTTTCTACATCTGCTTCTAGTTTCTTCCCCTCTCTTGGGATTCAGCCCACCTTTGTTTTCTCTCTCCTTTCCTCCTTAATCGGCTACGTCCTTAGGATAATTTATTAATTATGAGAAACCTTTTCCAGTTAATTAAGAGGTGTCGTTAGCACAGTATGCCCCATTGTGGCTCAATTAATTCATTCCTTCTTGGGGGGGAGGGGAGGGGGTTGGGAGGAGAGGAAAGAGAGAGAAAGAGGAGAGGGAGAAGAAGGGGAAGGCAAACTCTCCTGGAGCTTAACTTAATGTCAATGAGCCAAATCTGGCATCCTTCAATGTAACTAATTAGGCAACTAAGCCCAAACACATCCATTACGTTGAAGACAACATGTCAAGGATGGCCAGGTTGGAGTCCCATTTCATTAAGCAGAAGATCTAAGTGCAGGCATTGGATCATAAAGCATAGACTCTACTTGGGTTGTCCTTCCTTCCTTCCTTCCTTCCTTCCTTCCTTCCTTCCTTCCTTCCTTCCTTCCTTCCTTCTTCACATGTCCCTCATTTCCTTCCTTCTTTCCTTTCTTTCTACCTTCCTTCTTCAATTGTCCCTTTCCTTCTTTCCTTCCTTCTTCACATGTCCCTCATTTCCTTCCTTCCTTCCTTCCTTCCTTCCTTCCTTCCTTCCTTCCTTCCTTCCTTCCTTCTTCACATGTCCCCCATTTCCTTCCTTCCTTCTTGATGTCCCTCATTTCCTTCCTTCCTTCCTTCCTTTATCCTTTCCTTCTTCACATGTCCCTCCCTGATTTCATTTCTCCCTCCCTTCTTCCCTCTCTCCCTCTGTCCCTTCTTCACATGTCTCCCCTCCTTTATTTCTTTCCTTCCTTCTTCATCTAACCCCCCTCATTTCTTTCTTTTTTCCTTCCTTCCTTCTTCACCTAAACCCCCTACCTCATTTCTTTCTTTCTTTTCTTTCTTTCTTTCTTTCTTTCCTTCCTTCCTTCCTTCCTTCCTTCCTTCCTTCCTTCATCCTTTCCTTCTTCACATTTCCCTCCCTGATTTCCTTTCTCCATCACGTCCTCCCTCCCTTCTTCACTTGTCCCTCCCCCATTTCATCCCTCTCTCCCTTCCTTCTTCACATACTCACTCTTCTTCATTTCCTTCGTTCCCTCCCTCATTTCATCCCTCCCTCCCTCTCTCCCTTCCTTCTTCACTTGTACCCTCTCCCTCATTTTCTTCCTTCCTACCTTCTTCACCTAAACCCCCTACCTCTTTTATTTCCTTCCTTCCTTCCTTTTTTCTTCATGGTGCCTCCCTTCCTTCCCTCCCTTTATAGGTCTATGCTTTGAGAAACTTAGCTTTGTTATCTATCTTTTGAGAAGATAACTGAACTTTATCATCAGGCTCATGCAACTTCTAGGGGACAAGTGGTCCCTGGTCAATTAATCCCAAATGAAATGAGGTGCTCACTTCCCCACTTCCATGTTCATAAAAACAATTCATCTCCGTGGGAGCACCTGGGCTGGGTCCATATAGCCATAGCTGATTATAGAACGAACGTTGACGTATATACTTGATGGGTGTTTTGCCCTTTGGAATGAATAGAGAAACAGGAAGCTCACCTTCCCTTATTATGAGGTCTCCAGTCACTAATGTGTGCAAAAAGGCCCGTGGCGAGGCAAAATAATATGCAAAAATCCATTAAGTAACACTGATTGCAAAAAATTAGGGTCAATTTCCATGGCTCAGCTATTGTCTCCACTCCATTCCTTGTGTTGAAATGTGTGGGCCTTCCAAATTATCCCTGGCAGTGGGGAGGTCAGTTATGTTGTGTTATATAGGGAGCTGGGATAATAGGCAGTGTTTCACCTGCAGTTTTTAAAAGTTCAGTGAAAAGGCTTTTTTAAAAGAATGCCCTGAATAAGAGAAGGGAGATTGCTTAAGCCAAAGGGCATTGCACTTTTTTTTTTAATTATAAAGCAAAGCATGCCATCCGATTTGACTTTTAAAGATTCTCTCCCTCCCCCTTCCTCCTTTTCCTCCCCTCCTTTCACTATCATCCCTCCCTGCTTTTCTTCCTTCCTTCCTTCCTTCCACTATCCTTCCTCCCTGCTTTCCTTCCTCCCTTCCTTCCTTCCTTCCTTCCTTCCTTCCTTCCTTCCTTCCTTCCTTCCACTATCCTCCCTCCCACTATCCCCCCTCCCTGCTTTCCTTCCTTCCTTCCACTATCATCCCTCTCACTATCCCCCCTCCCTGCTTTCCTTCCTTCCTTCCTTCCTTTCTCCCTCCCTCCCTGCTTTCCTTCTTCCCTCCCTCCCTGCTTTCCTTCCTTCCTTCCTTCTTTCCTCCTCCCTCCCTCCCTCCCTCCTTTCCTACCCTATCCTACCCTACCCTATCCTATCCTATCATATCCTATCCATCCTATGTTATCCTCCCTTATCTCCTCTTATCTCTTTTCCTATCCCATCCCACCTCATCTCATATCTTCCTCCCTCCCTCCCTTCTGCTATGTTTCTTCTTGTAGTTAAGGTACCAGGCTAGAAATCAGAAGACCGTGAGTTCTAGTTCTGCCTTAGGCACAAAAGCCAGTTGGGTGACTATGGATTGTTGGACCCTCTCTCAGCCCAAACCACCTCACAGGGTTGTTGTTGTGGGGAAAGTTGGAGGAAGGAGCATTGGATGTGTTGACTTATTCCAGCAGCCAAATCAGAGGAAGAGAAGGAGGGTGAGATGTGGGAGTCGGGGTCAGCATCAAGGCAACCTGAGAGCTCCAAGGGGGAAGAGGGAATGGAGCTGGCAGAGAGAGAGGCAGAGCCTGGGCTGTCTGTCAACCCTCAGATGGAGAGTCAACAGCCCCCAGGTCTGGAGGTGGCTGATGAGAAAGAGGAGGAACAGCTGGGCCCAGTGCCTGAAGCACAGATGCACAGAAGGCAGAGGAGAGGAGAGCAGTGGAAATCCATGGGCCGGTCCTTGGGACAGAAGAGCCACCATTGCTAGCAAAGCCCCACCCTATCTCTGGGGATAAAAGGCAGGGGGCAGAGATGAATAGATGCAGAAGACAACTATTCATCTTCCAGCCAGACCGACTTTTTAGCCTGTGTTGAGAGAGAAACTTTCTGCCGGGGCTGCTGGCGCTTCTAATCAAGGAATCTTTGAGTTCACTTCGGAAGGTGTTTGGGCAGCTGAGTCAGAACACAAAATAATAATAAAAGCGAGACGCAAAGAACTCTATAAATAAACATTGCCTCTGCAATGGAAGCTTCTGCCATCGTCCCTAAGAATTGTATGCTGAGAGTGGGATGAAAGTTCTTCTCATTTCAGAGATATACGGTAGCGGGGACGGGGGGGGGAGGGCTTTAGAGACTTTTAGGTGCCTCGTATAATCCTGGAAAGATGGTAGTTGAATTTGTGTTATATTTTTTATGGGAAAGAATTCATCATCATAATAGAGCAGTGAAATGGAAAGTGGCAGGGGGAGGTGGGGAAATGCCTTAATAACCCCATTTAGGTTTCAGTCAAAGTAAGGAGCCTGGATGGGAAAGCTCACAGCAACCTGGCAAAAAGAGTGATTAGTTGTCGCTTTTATATACCTCCTTTCCAACA
>NC_138550.1:5920771-5988271 GCF_964273705.1 Natrix helvetica | reverse complement strand
GGACAACATTCCTCCAGACCTTCCTGTCCTCTACCATCCTCTGGAGTCCATTTAAGCTCATGCCGACTGCTTCGGTGACTCCATCCAGCCACCTCCTTCTCTGCCATCTCCAGGGAGTCCTTCCTTCTCATCAGGTGGCCAAAGTCTTTGAGTTTCCTCTTCAGGATCTGGCCTTCTAAAGAGCAGTCAAGGTTGATCTCCTCTAGGACTGACCGGTTGGATGGCCTTGCCGTCCAAGGGACTCAATGCAGGAGTCTTCTTCTCCAGCACCAGAGTTCAAAGGCCTCCATTCTTTGGCGCTCAGCCTTCCTTATGGTCCATCCTTCACAGCCATCCTTTGCAACTGGGAAAACCATCACTCTTTTCACTAGAAGTCCATCAAGAGAGGTTGAAGAGTCTTCAGTCCGATCTTATGCCGATCCATCACTGAGCAGAGGATTGACTTAGATGACTTCCCTCTCAGCCCCATTATTCTGTGACTGGGGAATAATCGAATTATCCTCTTCTTCCATTTTGATTCAATCTCCATGCAAATGTAAACAAATCCAATTTAGTTCTGGTTGTGATCCCAACCACTGTTTTTCCCGCGTACGGCGCCCTGCACAGGTTTTTCACAGATGGAGTTGACCCTTCACACCAACACACACACACACACACACACACACACACACACACACACACCTTTTGCTATGCAGATAAAATGACTGATGCCGGAGAGAGGGAGAGGGGAGAGGTGGCTATTGCACAAGCTTTGCTGACCCCATTGTGCGAGTCTCATTTCACAGAGTCTCATTTCAGAGATATAACTTCTGGGTGGGGGGAGAATCCACCATAAATTTGACAGTACTGACTAGCAGCCAATGCTGTAGTAAAAAGATATATTGATTGAGTGTGAGGTCTAGTCATCTATTCCCTTGTATTTCAACAAAACACACTGAAGCCTGTTTAATTTTCTCCTCCTATTGAAGTGGTTCCGTTCACACAAAGCACACAAACACACATACACAAATACACACACAGGCCTAGAACAGGGATGTCAAACTCAATTTCATTGAGGGCAGCATCAGGCTGCGGTTGACTTCAGGGGACCGGGTGGGCGTGGCTTTCTGGATGGGGGTGGCCAGCTTGGCACCACTCACCGGGTGTGGCAGACTGGATGGGTGTGGCCAGATGGGTGGGTGTGGCCAGATAGGTGGGTGTGGCCAGTGGGCACCACACAGTTTGATGCCAAACTGCTGGCATGTTTCCTCTTTGCATTGAGTAGACCAGGCTAAAGCAACGCGGACTGGACTGAAGCATGCACTCAGAGGACCAGTTGTTAAACCAGTAGGATCAGTGGTGGGATTCATTTTTTTTACTACCGGTTCTGTGGGTGTGACTTGGTGGGCGTGGCATGGTTTGGTGGGTGTGGCTTGGTGGGGAATGATACTGCAAAATCCCCATCCCCTCCCGATCAGCTGGGACTTGGAAGGCAGAGAATAGATGGGGGCATGGCCAGCCAGAGGTGGCATTTACCGGTTCTCCAAACTACTCAAAATGTCCGCTACTGTTTCTCCAGAACTTGTCAGAACCTGCCGAATGTCACCTCTGGTTAGGATCTCACCCCTGATATTCTGAAGGCAGGACGAGAAGCAACAGATGGAAACTAATCAAGTAGAGACGCAACCTAGAACTAAGGAGGAATTTCCTGACGGTGAAACAATTAATCAGTGTAGCAACTTTCCTTCAGAAGTTGTGGGTGTTAAGAAGAGAGATTGGACAACCACTTGTCTGAAATGGTGCAGGGCAGCGATGGCTAACTTTTTTTGGCTCCCATGCCAAAAGCGGGGGGGGGGAACGCAGGAGGGGGTATGTGGGTGTGCCACACCCATAATGCTATGCGTGTCACCTTCGCCCTGCATGCGCATGCATGTGTGACCAGCAATCCCCCTTTTGGTGAGTTTTTTTTCGCCCTCCCCAGGCTCCAGAAGCTTCCCTGAAGCCTCCGGTGGGCGATAAACAGACCTACGGGGAACCCGGAAGTTCGGGAATGGTGACTTCTGGTTGTCTGTAGGGCCGATTTTTGACCTCCAGAGGCTTCAGGAATCTTTGGAGTCACTTCCGGTTTGCTCGTAGTGCCAGCTTTTGCCCTCTGGAGCCTTCAGAGAAGCCTCCTGAAGGCTCCGGAGGGCAAAAAATGGCCTCAAAAGAAGGCCAAAGCCAGCTGGCCAGCGCACGCATGCAGACTGGAGCTGACAGCACAACACCTTGCATGCCCTAACAAATGGCTCCATGTGTCACCTGTGGCACGCATGCCACAGGTTCGCCGTGTGCCACCTGTGGCATGCATGCCACAGGTTTGTGGGTGTAGGGTCTCCTGCTTGAACAGTTGCGGGAACTGGGTATGTCTAGGAACAGAAGTACTAGCGGGTGATATGATAGCAATATTCTGGTACTTGAGCAACTGTCTCAGAGAGAAGGGGGTGTGTGTCAACCTGTTCTCCAAAGATTCCATAAGTTGATCTGTTCTTCAAAGCACCTAAGGGCAAGACCAGAAGTAACAGGTGGAAGATCATGAAGGAGAGAAAGAAAGTGAGAACGATTAAGCTATGGAACGACTTGTCTCCAGAAGTTGTGAGTGCTCCAACACTGGAAGTTTTTAAGAAGAAGATTGGACAGTGATTTGTCTGAAATGGGTATAGGATTTCCTGCCTGAGCGGAGGGTTGGACTAGAAGGCCTCCGAGGTACCTTCCAACTCTGCTCTTCTGTTATTCTGAAATGGTCTACTTCTTTATTTTTATTTATTTATTTACGGCATTGTCGTTGTACGTATATACACAGTAGACCCATACAACGAAATTAGCATAACACCCACACAACAGACCAGGCAATGCTGTCCAGAAGTTCACTGATGGTGGCCCTTTAGTTGATTGTTGAGTGCAATTATAACTCTGGGATAAAAACTATTCAGAAGACGTGTGGTCCGAGTTTTAATTGTTCTGTATCTTCTGCCAGAAGGCAGCAGTCCAAAAATATTGTTAGCAGGATGGGAAGAGTCTCTGAGAATGTTGTTCAACTGCATCAAATGACAAGATGCGAAGATGTCATCCAGAGCTGGTAGCTGGAGCCCAGTGATATTTTTCTGTCCACTGCAGAGCTGCTCCCATACCATGCAAGAACGCCGTATGTCAGGACACTCTCGATGGTGCTGTGGTAGTAGGACAGAAGTAGGTGCTGATATAGATTTATCTTCCTGAGCATTCGCAGGAAGGACAGCCTCTTCTGTGCCTTCTTCACAAGCATGTTAGCATTCATGGTCCATGAGAGGTCCTCCGAGATATAAGTTCCAGTATTCTTGCATTCTTCCTGAAGTACCTGCACGATGGGTCATTTCAAACTGACCTAGTTAAATGAGAATGTGTAAACCGAGGCTATTTGTTGTGTTTGGCTTTGACCGGTCAGTGCCTTTCATTAAATGTTGCTGTGTCAGAGAATTTAAGGTTTTTATGGCCTATAAACAGCCAGGTTCTGTTCACCACGGAGCCACCACAACGACACACTCAAATTTCTCTCTTTTGTTCAGTCGGTTATTTACCTCAGCTAAAAAACATGCGGTACCCTGAGATTGCGAGCTTATTCAAACGTGCTCGGTGGCTGGGACAGAGGAAATATTTACATTTTAATAAGATTTTAGCTTATTTACAGACCCGCCCAAAATGCAAACGGATATAGGATCATTCTCTGAGATTCACATTTCTTCATGGTTTTGTAGCAGGAATTGTTTGCAAAACTCCAAGCAGAAGTAGGGGATAAAACATGCAGGTTGGGAGATATTGGTATGAGAAAATGTATCTCTTGGGCTTAAAGCAGACCGAGACGAGACAGAAAGGTTTTTAAAAATGAGAAACTGCATGAAATTTAACTTGGGAGAATCATCTATTCATCTTTGGATGTGGGGACATCATTAAAATTAAATGGTATAGAATAGAATAGAATAGAATAGAATAGAATAGAATAGAATAGAATAGAATAGAATAGAATAACAAAGTTGGAAGGGACCTTTGAGGTCTTCTAGCCCAACCCCCTGCCTAGGCAGGAAACCCTATACCATTTCAGACAAATGGCTATCCAACATCTTCTTAAAGACTTCCAGTGTTGGAGCATTCACAACTTCTGGAGGCAAGCTGTTCCACTGGTTAATTGTTCTAATTGTCAGGAAATTTCTCCTAAGTTTTAAATTGCTTCTCTCCTTGATTAGTTTCCACCCATTGCTTCTTGTTATACCTCCAGGTGCTTTGGAGAATAGCTTGACTCCCTCTTCTTTGTGGCAACCCCTGAGATATTGGAAGACTGCTATTATGTCTCCCCTAGTCCTTCTTTTCATCAAACTAGACATACCCAGTTCCTGCAACCGTTCTTCATATGTTTTAGTCTCCAGTCCCCTAGTCATCTTTGTTGCTCTTCTCTGCACTCTTTCTAGAGTCTCCACATCTTTTCTACATCGTGGCAACCAAAACTGAATGCTGTATTCCAAGTGCGGCCTTACCAAGGCATTATAAAGTGTATTAACCCTTCACATTATTTTGAATCTATCCCTCTGTTGATGCAGCTTAGAACGGTGTTGGCTTTTTTGGCAGCTGCTGCACATGGCTGGCTCATTTGTCTGGCAAAGGTTTTGTATGCTCTAGTTTGCAGTACAATATTACGGGAGAAGAAGCTTTGCAAAATTAGGTTAATAACTCTTAATGCCTTTTTGGCAATGCTGTTACAGTATTACAGTATTTGATTCCTTATTTGGATGTTTTCTTTTGAAGCTCAGAAATCTTATCTCGGTTGGTTTCTTTTAGATGTCATATTCTTTTTTCAGTCACCCAGCTTCCTCGTTAACAGGCATCAATGCATTTTCTGCGATCCCTTTCTTTTAGGAAAGCCACTTAGTGTTTACATGTTCAGACTCACCAGGGAACAATTGCTTGACTGTTCGGTCCCTGTCCCAGAGGGAAAGAATCATTTGTAACTGGAAATAGCTCAACAGTTACAGCGACCCATCAATCAGCCCAAATGGGCCAACCCACATTAACAGTTAATCTTGCCTGACCTGTTACTGTCTGCATTTCTACAAAGAAAAATGCAGGACAAGAAGCAAAGAATGGAAACTAATCAAGGAGAGAGGCAACCTAGAACTAAGGAGAAACTAACAGTGAGGACAATTACCGTATTTTTTGGAGTATAAGACACACTCCCCCACCCCCAAAAGGAGGGTGAAAATGTGGATGCGTCTTCTACATCGAATGTAGCCAAAAACAAATGTGAGGTGACGGTCTGTGGCAATCCCTGCAGCCTGGAACAGCTGATTTGGGGGGGATTCTGGGAGGCTGACCCACCCGCCAATCAGCTGCTCGTGCTGAATCAGGCTGCAATAATGTGCTGAAGCTGACCTGGCTGTCCACTATTTGCTGCAAGGACATGTCAGAGTTTGCAGCAGAAATCACATACAGAAAGCACATACAAGTCACTGATTCAGCAGGATTCAATAACTTCTCTTTATATCTAATATAACACATGAAGTAAATATACAATACCAAAAGCAGGTTTTCCAACGTGGTAGTTCAGCAGAGGAGAGAAGTTTCATTTTCAGTTTAGTTTCAGATACCAGCACAGCAGGCAGCTTTAGTACAGAACAAGCCACACCCAGGCTCCTTGCTGTCTCCTTCCTTGTTGCTCACACAGTAGATACTGATTGTTTCCAAACAGCCCTCAACTCTCTCACACTATGACAGGATGCTAGCCGGATGAATACCATGGATGCCGGTAGGCAGAAGCAGATTTTTTTCCTTCTTATTTTCCTCCCCAAAAACTCAGGTGTGCCTTATACTCCAGAGCATCTTATACTCTGAAAAATACAGTAACTAGTGGAACAGTTATTTTCTAGTCCTTTCTATGTAAGAGAAGGCAAAATAAATGAATTAACAAAGGCAGGGTCCAACACTGGTTAATGGCAACCATGGCTTCAGTCAGGGTCAATATATTACAAGGAATGAAATACGGGGAGCAAGATTTAGACCTTTGTGAGAGGCTACCAATTAAATTTTGGGATGAACCACAGATTGCAGGCTGGATGGTTTTCTTTGGCTATGTACACAGTGACTTATTAGAAATAAAGCTTGTTCAATTGCTTCTATTTTTAAGTAAAAGATTGAAATTAAATTAAATTTCAATTTAATAATTTAATTTAAATTTGTAATTTAATTTTAAAATGGAAGCTTTTATCTGCCATCGGTCAAAAATGGTGTAGGGTCTCCTGCTCAGGTGGGGCATTGGACTAGATGACCTCCAAGGTCCCTTCCAATGCTGCTAATCTGTTATCTGTTAAATTGGTACAGAATCTCGTAAGGATCAAGGGGGCTGGTCACAGACCAATTAAAGCTTAAAAGAAATCAAGTTTTCTTACAAGCATTTCATTACCCAACTAGTTAATGCAACTGACTATAGTTTGTTCCCTCTTTATATACAGTAACTTAGTTTTCTCATTGCTAGTTCCTTGATTAGGGTATTGTTTTCTGTTTGTTTGCTTGATTGTTTGTCTGGTGTTAATCCCTGCTTATCTGGGTGTAAGGTGATGGAGAAGATGTATGCTGGTCTTTTTATTTCCTTCTTTTCTTTTCTTACTGTCTCCTTTGAATGGTGTGTAAACATGATTTATTTCTATGTGTCTATTGATGGCTGATTTGTCTGAATGCCAAACTTCCAGACTTTCCTAGCATTGATCATTTAGCTGGTTCTGGGATGCTCACTGTTTCCCAGTGGAAACTATGGTAGAGTCCTTTACTGTTCATGATCTGTTTGTATAAACAACCTGAAATTGAAACCATGTGCTGAGTGACTCTTACCGTCTCCCTGATTGGAACATGACTGTCAGCACTAATCCAGCTGCTGATCACATCAATTTTCTTTAAAGGGTTTTTAACTGATTAACCATTACAAATTGATTAACCTTTGTTCCCAAAGAAAATGAAAATCAGGTTTCGGATACTTGACACAAGGCAAATTGTAATTATAGCTCCTATAGTAATGTTCTTGTTAGCACTTCCATGCTGGCATGCTCATAAGTCATTAGATCTTCCGTCAAAAGCTCTTCTGGGTCTCTACCCATTGCAGTGACTACAATGATCTTTAGGAATGACAACTGGAATTAACAGCAGCCTTTACATAGCCTCTGATTTTCCCAAGAGAGTTTCGAAAAGTATACTGGATTAAAATGCCTCACATTAAGACAGGCATATACAATCAGTCATCTAGTGAAAGTTACCCTGTAAAGAGTGTAGAATAGAGTGTAGAATAGCAGGGTTGGAAAGGACCTTGGGGGTTGTTGCGGTCCAGCAGCGGCCAGCTGAGATGTTGGTGGACTCTGACAGCTCAGACCTTTATGGGACTGCTCTGGAGGATGAGGAAGACTCTGGAGGGGGTTTGGATTCAGAGCAGGAACTAGAGAGGCCTGTTGGCCACCAGGTGGCATCTGAGTCAGGGAGCAGTGAGGAGGAACAGAGGGAGGTTGTCCCTGATGTGCGTATGCGTAGAATTGATAGGAGAAAGGAACAGCTGTGGAGAAGATGTCATAGAAGGAAGTAGGGACAGCTGGTTAAGGGTGTGGCCCCTCCCAAAGAGTTGACAAGTGGAGCGAAGGGAGGGGGATCTTTGCAGGAGACAACAGTCCATATTCAAGCCATTGCGGAAGCCTTCTGTAAGTATTATCTTGTGTTTGTGAAGAGAACTTTCTAGACTCCAAGCCAAGGGGTGGCTTTATCTATGTAATTAGTCGTGACAGACTGCCAAGCCTGGGTCTGCATAGCCATTGTAATCACCGGACAGAACAGGGGTCTTCTAGCCAACACTTCACTCAAGCAGAGTAGACCTTATACCAGGGGTGTCAAACTCAAGGCCTGGGAGTTGGTTCTGGCCCACGGGGTACGTAGAGCTGGCCTGCAGGGCCACCCTGGAATCAGCAAAGAATAGGACCGTGCAGAGGTGCGTTGTTCCCGGTTCGGTCTAGTTCGGCTGAACCGGTAATGGTGATTTGTCCTGGGTTGCAGAACCAGCAGCAACCCAGGCTGGCCACGCCCCGAACCAGTTCCCTGGTCTCTTCTGTTGTTGCCGGCATGCACAGAACAATTTTCAGCCAACTGCGCATGCGTGAGCAATGCGTGGTGCATATGCACGACTGAAGCTAGCAGTGCGTGAGTGAAGCTAGTAACGCACACACAAAGCGTGCATGAAGTGGGCAGGTACCAATCGGTACAAGAACCACCCCTGGGTCTGCAGTCATTCTGCCAGCAAAAATGGAGCTTGGGAGGGTCAAGTGCAACCTTCCCAAACTCCATTTTCACTGGTAGTGTTGCAGGAGGCCATGGCAGCCAAAAACTGAGCTCGGGAGCCTGTTTTTGGTGGCAGAGCACTCGGGCCAGCACAGCCCCTGACACAAGTGATGTCAAACTCGCCAGGCCCACCTGTCAAACACAACCCTGATGCGACCCTCAGTGAAATCGGCTTTGACACCCCTGCCTTATACCATTGCAGACAAATGGCTGTCCATTCTCTTCTTAAAAACCTCCAGTGATGAAGCACGCAAAACTTCTGGGGGCAAGCTGTTCCACTGGCTAATTGTTCTCACTCTCAGGAAGTTTCTCCTTTGTTCCAGGTTGAATCCCTCTTTCATGATCTTCCACCTTGTCTTGCTCTTAGGTGCTTTGGAGATAAATCAACTCCAGTGGTGAAATTCCATTTTTTTTACTACTGGTTCTGTGGGTGTGGCTTGGTGGGCGTGGCAGGAGAAAGAAACTGCAAAATCTCCATTCCGTCTCCACTCCAGGGGAAGGAAACTGCAAAATCTCCATTCTTACCCTATGCCAGGGGAAGGAAACTACAAAATCTCTATTCTTACCCTACTCCAGGGGAAGGAAACTGCAAAATCTCCATTCCCACCCCACTCCAGGGGAAGGAAACTGCAAAATCTCCATTCCCTCTCCACTCCAGGGGAAGGATACTGCAAAATCTCCATTCTTACCCTATTCCAGGGGAAGGAAACTGCAAAATCTCCATTCTTACCCTACTCCAGGGGAAGGAAACTGCAAAATCTCCATTCTTACCCTACTCCAGGGGAAGGAAACTGCAAAATCTCCATTCCCTCTCTACTCCAGGGGAAGGAAACTGCAAAATCTCAATTTCCTCTCCACTCTGGGGCCAGACAAAGGTCGTATTTGCCGGTTCTCAGAACTACTCAAAATTTCCACTACCAGTTCTCCAGAACCTGTCAGAACCTGCTGGATTTCACCCCGATCAACTCCCTCTTCTTTGAGAGTCCCTGAAGTACCAGAAAGCTGCTATCATATCACTCCGAATCCTTCTGTTCGTTAGACTAGACATACCCAGTTCCCTCCAATCGTTCATCAAACAGTTTAGCCTCCAGACCTCTTGTCATTTTTGTTGCTCTTCTCTGCACTTTTTCTGGGGCATCTGCATCTTTTTTGTACCATGGTGAGCAAAATTGGACACAGTATTCCAAGTGTAGTGTCACTAGTACAGTATAACAGAGTACTAACACTTCATGTGATCTTGATACTGTCCCTCTGTTGTTGCAACCTAGCAACCTATCTGCATTGGCTTTCTTGGCAGTTGCAACACACTGCTGGCTCATATTTAAGTGGTGGTCCTACAGGACAGCGAGATCCTTCTCATGGTTACTATTGTTGAGCCAGGTATCACCCATTCTGAACCTGTGCATTTGTTGGCTAGGGTCCATTGTTCAAGTCTATCAAGATT
Organism: Natrix helvetica; assembly: GCF_964273705.1. NCBI lineage: Eukaryota > Metazoa > Chordata > Lepidosauria > Squamata > Natricidae > Natrix > Natrix helvetica. The sequence continues at coordinate 5,978,475 of NC_138550.1, read as the reverse complement.
CTTCTGAGACTTGAATTTATCTTCCAAAGTGTTAGATAATTCCCCCCTAGCTTGGTGCTATCTGCAAATTTGATCGCTTCTTCTATCCTCTCATGTAGATCATGTATGAAAATGTTGAGGAGGCCCAGCTTTGTACCACACTGCACATTTCCCTCCATGTAGATGTATTTCCAATAAGGACTTGATGTTATGTGTGGTTGGTCAGCCAAATAGCCAAATATACATCCATCTCATGGTACTATTTTTATCCCGCAATGTTCTACAGTCTACTTTGTCAAATGCCTTACTGAAGTCTAAGTAAACTATGCCCAAAACATCGCTTCATTTCACAGCACATTTCAGATTCCAGTCTGGTGAACCTATCCCTAGAACCTTAATTAAAAATAAGAAAAGAGCCAGTTTTATGTAGTGGTTAAGGCCTGAAGCTAGAAACCAGGACAGTGTGCGTTCTAATTCCACCTTAGGCATGAAACCCAACTGGATGACTTTGGGCCAATGAGCAGCAGATAGTTCTAGTGTCCTTAAAATCCAGCTCGGTGACTTTCAGCCAATCATCAGGAGACAGTGAGTTCTAGTCTTTCCTTAGGCATGAATGGCAGCTGGATGACTTTTCGTCAGTCACTGGGAGAGAGTGAGTTCTAGTCCTGCCTTCGCCATGAAATCTGTCTGGGTGACTTTGGGCCAATCACCAGGAGACAGTGAGTTCTACGCCCTCCTTAGGCATGAATAGAAATTGGGTGACTTAGCCAATCTCCAGGAGATGGTGAGTTCTAGTCTTTAAGTTAGTCACTCTCTGTCAGCTCAACCCACCTGACAGTGTTGTTATTATGGAGAAAAATAACAGGAGGAAGGATTATTATGTATGTTCGCCATCTTGAGTTAACTTATCGAGTAACGAAAGCATGATAAAAATTCATAAATAAAAATAAACATTTCCCGGAGTAGAAATCTGTCCCAAAAACAGAAATCTGTCTTGGAAATAATTAAAAATGGCATGACCCTCCAGAAATCAAGAAATGAATATTTTCTTAGTCCGTGAAACCTTTTCCTGGAATCAACTGCTTTAGCCAGAGAAAGAGGCAGAAAACCAGCTTCTGAAACCCTAGTTTGTTATTTACAAGTTTATTTTTCCCCCAACCCTTAGCAAATATTTTCATTTAAATGAGAAAGCCATATAACTGCAGGAGCTCTAATTACACTAATCAGACCACATTCATGCTTTCGCTGCAGCTATATCAGTGCTACTTTACCTGCAGTGATCCTGCATCCTTGATAACTGTCAGTATGTTACAAAAGTCTGCAGCTTTCCGATTAAAATATGCCTGCCTGCCTCATCTTTGGTGAAGGATGATAGCTGAACCATTAATCAGCGGAACGACTTGCCTCCAGAAGTTGTGAGTGCTCCAACACGGGTGCTTTTTAAGAAGAGACTGGACAACTATTTGTCTGAAAGAATGGAATGGAATGGAATAATAGAATAACAGAGTTGGAAGGGACCTTGGAGGTCTCCTAGTCCAACTCGCTGCTCAGGCAGGAAACCCTATATAGCATCCAAAAGTAAATCAGAGTCCAAGGCAAAGGTATTGCTCAAAGTTCCAGTTTATTAAGAGAGCCCTGTTGGCACATCTGTGGAAAACCCGAATCTGAAAGCTTCCCGGTTTTCCCCATCCAGTTGAAAGTTCAAGATCTTTCCCCCACACCCACAAGTCCATCCCATGGTCCAATCTTCCACTGCCATGCTGGCAGCTTCCACCCATCCAGTTCCGGACAGATGCAGAGGTGCAAAGACAAAAGATGACCTTGGCTTTCTAGAAAGAATGTTGTTATGGCTACATATCGTCTAACTCCGTACAATCCCCCCTCCCATTTTCCCACCATAGGAAATGCATTGTAGAATAATAGAAAGTGTGGCAGGCCAGAGATCCAAAAGAAAAGATGGCTGCAGTACTGACAATAGCATTTCAGAAACTGGGCAGCCATTTGCCCAAAATGGTATAGAATCTCCTTCTCTGGGCAGGGATTGGACTAGAAGACCTCTAAGGCCCCTTCCAACTCTGCAATAAGAATCCAGGGACGCGGTGACTCAGTGGCTAAGATGCTGAGCTTGAAAGTCGGCAGTTCAGCGGTTCGAATCCCTAGGGCCACATAATAGAGTGAGCTCCCGTGACTTGTCCCAGCTTCTGCCAACCTAGCAGTTCAAAAGCACATAAAAATGCAAGTAGAGAAGTAGGAACCACCTTTGCTGGGGAGGAAACAGCATTCCATGCGCCTTTGGCATTTAGTCATGCCGGCCACATGACACCGGAGACATCTTCGGATAACGCTGGCTCTTCGGCTTTGAAATGGAGATGAGCAGTGCCCACTAGAGTCAGGAACGACTAGCACATATATGCGAGGGGGAACCTTTACCTTTTATCTGTAAAGGAAGGGATTGGTGAAATGACAGGTGCCATTAGAGATCAGGCAATTCCCTGAAAAAGCTCCCACAGTGATTAATGTAACCTGCCCAGAGTACCTTTCTCCGAATGAGATAAAAGATTTTTCCCCCCTACTAATTGCCTTCTATTACCTTTTTGGTAGAAAAGGGAGGGAGGACAAGGCCTGTGAAATGGGTGACAGCGGAAAAATGTGTAATAAAACATGTTGCTTCCCAATGTGGCCTGAAAATGTAGGTCTTGCCTTGATCCCCTAATTTTGCTTTTATAGCTGAATTAGAAAGAAGGAAGGAAGGAAGGAAAGAAGGAAAGAAGAAAGAAAGAAAGAAAGAAAGAAAGAAAGAAAGAAAGAAAGAAAGAGAGACAAAGAGAAACAAGAGACAAGGAGAGAAAGAATGAGAAAAAGAAAGAAGGAATGAAAAAGAGAAAGAGAGAGAGAGAATGAGGAAAAGAAAGAAAGATGAAAGAAAGAAAGAAAGAAAGAAAGGAGGGAGGGAGGGAGAAGGAAAAAGGAGGGAGGGAGGGAGGGAATGAAGTAACAAAGGAAGGAAAGAAGGAAGAAAGAAAAATAAAGAAGGAAGGAAGGAAAAAAGGGACAGAAGGAAGGATGGATGGAAGGAAGGAGGAAGGAAGGAAGGAAGGAAGGAAGGAAGGAAGGAAAGAAAGAAAGAAAGAAAGAAAGAAAGAAAGAAAGAAAGAAAGAAAGAAAGAAAGAAAGAAAGAAAGAAGAGAAAGTCCAACATATGCTTCAAATGCTTCCAAGTAATTCTTGGGCCTTTTCTATGTTTTGGGGATAATTATTTGACCATGGCTTAAATATCATTAAATGCTGCGGCAAGTAAGTGCTCTTTACTTCTTGCCAAATGTCCCATTTTATATTGTGCTGGTTATTTATGTTTTATCATTATTCTTACACTCCATTCATTGAGTGGCTTTCCTGCTGATTCCTTTCCTCATTAGCAGGTAAAGCTGAACCTTTAGTAAGTGACAGAAAGATGGATGACCTAAAATGTTAAAAGAAAGGAGGAATATTGCAGATGAAAGAATACAGGTAGGAGTCAAAGCAAGGAATTAACGGGCGGGAAGGCTGAACCAAAGACTGCCATCGCCATGGGGATGCCACAGCAAACAGCTAGCTTAGACCTGCAGCCCTGGCCAAGTTTTGAGATGAAAGGTTCCTGGTTAATTGAGGGATTTCACCTCACTTCCATCCATAACATCTCAAGAAACAAGGAGGGACAACAGGGCCACCGTGAAACTTCTAGCAGAGAGAATGTGTGGGTCTAATTCACAGAATGTTCTGACCTAAAACAGCATAAATCCTGAGAAAGCATAAATCACAATCTTAGTCCTCTTTTATTTATACGGCTGTGAATTATGTTCATTCCCAGTCCGCAAGGCTTAGCAAACAGTATGTGAAGATTCCGGCAGATGTCTGCTTGAGTTGCCACAGTCTTTCAGGGGAATGTTGTTAAACACCCACCTTATCTCCCTGGGAATGCTGCCAGAGACCTAATTGCCAAATGCAGAGCAAGGCCAAACTTAGCACGGAGTCAAACAGAAGTTTTCAAAGCTTGAACCGACCAGATGAACTAATTGCTTCCTGCAAAAGCTCACGTCCCGTTCACTCCTCTTTTATGTCTTATGGGAGGGGCCAATCATCTCCAAGCCTTACTCCCAAGTCGACCCTGTTTTCTTAATTGTTCTTGCCTTCTGGCAGCTCTGCACATGTGTGCACTGGGAACAGGTTCCCCCTGTTCTTCTGCCTCGCTGATGTCAGACTTCTGAGCTCCGGAGGCAGGAGGTAATTACCAGATGTCCTTGGCTCCCTCTCTGCCTCCGATACAGAGCCCTCATCAGAGCCTTCCCCAGACTCCAGGACTGGCCCATCTTCCTCCCCAACCTCCTCACTGTCTGAATCTGCTGCCAGCTGCGCTGGCCACTGGCGGACCACAACACAGGGTAATGCATTGACCAGGTGAATAAACCTTGCTAAACCCCAAAGAAGAGGAGGTCAAATTATTCTCCAAAGAACCATAGGGCAGGTCAAGAAACAATGGTTGGAAACTAATCAAAGAAAGAAGCAACCTGGAATTATGGAGAAATTTCCTAACAGTGAGGACAATTAAGCAGTGGAACAGCTTGCCTACAGAAATAATGGGCATTCCATCACTGGATGTTTTTAAGAAGAGACTAGACAGTCACCGCTCCGAGTCCCTTCGGGGAGAGGGGGCGGTCTATAAATCAAATAAAACTTAAAACTTAAACTTAAACTTATCTGAAATGTTATAGGTTCTCCTGCTTGAGCAGAGGGTTGAACTAGAAGACCTCCAAGGTCCTTTCCAATTCATTCAATCATTCATACATACATTCTGTCAGCGTTCCAAATATCATCCAAAATTAAATCAGAGTCCAAGGCAAAGTAATCTTCAAACTTCCAATTTATTAAGAGAGACATGTTGGCACATCTGTGGAAAACCCGAATCTGAAAACTTCCTGGGGTTCCCACCCAGTTGAAAGGTCATGATCTTGCCCCCACACCCACAAGCCCATCACATGGTCCAATCGTCCACTGCCACGCTGGCAGTTCCATCCATCTAGTTCCGGTCAGGTGCAGAGGTGCAAAGACAAAGGATGACCTTGGGCTTCTAGAAAGGAATGCTTTATTTTGACAACAACACATTCTACTCCTTACTATTCCCCCTCCCAATTACCCCACTAATGAAACAGCATAGTAAAATAATAGAGAGTGTGGCAGGCCAAAGATCCTAAAAGGAATATGACTGTAGGCCTGACACATTCATTCATACATTCAAGGAAGGAAGGAAGGAAGGAAGGAAGGAAGGAAGGAAGGAAGGAAGGAAGGAAGGAAGGAAGGAAGGAAGGAAGGCATTAATTCATGCCTTAGTAAGTCCTTTCCTATGTTAACGTGAGCTATTGCTGCTGAATAATATGCTACACACTTTGTTCCGTTCACTCTTTTATTACAGTCCAATTCCCTCATGCCAACCAGGAGATCTGCTACATCTAGCCGCTAGTGAAGAATGAATATTAGCCCTTCTGTTCAACTGACCAAAAACTTTCCTTTTAAAATATTTATTTATTCATTGATTCAATCGTTCATTAATGGAAGGGGGAAGATTTTTACAGCAGCCTCTGTCTTCAGAGAGGGGGAAAAAAAAAACTAAGCGTAATGATTTACAAGAAGAATCTTTAAAGTGCAATCAGACCCAATTTTGATCTGATTTGGATGGACGCAAAAGGCTCGTTATCATCAAGGAAGCACAATTAAATCGAGGTTGTTGGGCAGTGGTGTCTGAGCAGACAAAATTGCCTTTGTCTAAATTCACGTTCCGACTGAAACTTCCTTCAACAAGTTTCTGACACTCTGACCTGAATGTAACATGGACTCCAGTGTTAGATCACATCAGCTGCTATGTCCTACACAAGGGTGGGTTTCAACTGGTACAGACTGGTACGGCCGTACCGGATGGTGAAATTTAGCATACCTTCCCGTACCCGTTGGTCAGGAGACCCTGTACCGGAACGTTCCCTCCCCTCGTTCGCTCTTTAATACAATAATACAATAGTAGAGTTGGAAGGGACCTTGGAGGTCTTCTAGTCCAACCCCCTGCCTAGGCAGGAAACCCTATACCGTTTCAGACAAATAGCTATCCAACATCTTCTTAAAGACTTCCAGTGTTGGGGCATTCACAACTTCTGGAGGCAAGCTGTTCCACTGATTAATTGTTCTCACTGTCAGGAAATTTCTCCTCAGTTCTAAGTTGCTTCTCTCCTTGATTAGTTTCCACCCATTGCTTCTTGTTCTACCCTCAGGTGCTTTGGAGAATAGTTTGACTCCCTCTTCTTTGTGGCAACCTCTGAGATATTGGAATAATGCTATCATGTCTCCCCTAGTCCTTCTTTCTCTTAAGCTAAACATACCCAGTTCCTGCAACCGTTCTTCATATGTTTTAGTCTCCAGTCCCCTAATCATCTTTGTTGCTCTTCTCTGCACTCTTTCTAGAGTCTCCACATCTTTTTTACATCGTGGCGACCAGAACTGAATGCAGTATTCCAAGTGTGGCCTTACCAAGGCATTATAAAGTGGTATTAACACTTGATCAGATTAAAACCATTGTATTACAATAATACAATAATACAATAGTAGAGTTGGAAGGGACCTTGGAGGTCTTCTAGTCCAACCCCCTGCCTAGGCAGGAAACCCTATACCGTTTCAGACAAATAGCTATCCAACATCTTCTTAAAGACTTCCAGTGTTGGGGCATTCACAACTTCTGGAGGCAATTCTGTTCCACTGATTAATTGTTCTCACTGTCAGGAAATTCCTCCTCAGTTCTAAATTGCTTCTCTCCTTGATTAGTTTCCACCCATTGCTTCTTGTTCTACCCTCAGGTGCTTTGGAGAATAGTTTGACTCCCTCTTCTTTGTGGCAACCTCTGAGATATTGGAATAATGCTATCATGTCTCCCCTAGTCCTTCTTTCTCTTAAGCTAAACATACCCAGTTCCTGCAACCGTTCTTCATATGTTTTAGTCTCCAGTCCCCTAATCATCTTTGTTGCTCTTCTCTGCACTCTTTCTAGAGTCTCCACATCTTTTTTACATCGTGGCGACCAGAACTGAATGCAGTATTCCAAGTGTGGCCTTACCAAGGCATTATAAAGTGGTATTAACACTTCACGTGATCTTGATTCTATCCCTCTGTTGATGCAGCCTAGAACTGTGTTGGCTTTTTTGGCAGCTGCTGCACACTGCTGGCTCATATTTAAATGGTTGTCCACTAGGACTCCAAGATCCCTTTCACAGTTACTACTACTGAGTATGGTATCACCTATACTGTACCTGTGCATTCCGTTTTTGTTGCCTAAATGTAGAACCTTACTCTTTTCACCATTGAATTTCATTTTATTAGATAGTGCCCAATGTTCAAGTTTGTCAAGATCCTTCTGTATCTTAAGCCTATCTTCTGGAGTGTTGGCTATTCCTGCCAGCTTGGTATCATCTGCAAATTTGATGAGTTCCCCATTTATTCCCTCATCCAAATCATTGATGAAGATGTTGAAGAGTACTGGGCCTAAAACAGAGCCTTGGGGTACTCCACTGCATACTTCCCTCCATGTAGATGCAGTTCCATTGAGAACTACACGTTGAGTGCGGTTGGTCAGCCAGTTACCAATCCATCTGGTGGTGATGCTGTCTAACCCACATTCTTCTACTTTATCTAGTAGTAGGTTATGGTCTACCTTATCAAAAGCCTTACTGAAGTCCAAGTAAACTATATCAACGGCATTCCTCTGGTCCACTAATTTTGTCACATTATCAAAGAATGCAATAAGATTAGTCTGGCATGATCTGTTTTTGACAAATCCATGTTGGCTTTTGGCTATTACTTTGTTTGCTTCTAGGTGTTCGCAAATTCGTTGCTTGATTATTTTTTCCAGAATCTTTCCTGGTATTGAGGTTAGGCTGATAGGTCTGTAGTTTCCTGGATCTAATTTTTTCCCTTTTTTGAAGATGGGAACCACATCAGCTCTTTTCCAGTCCTCTGGTAGTTCCCCGGTGTTCCAGGATCTCTGAAAGATATAATTCAGTGGTTCTGAGATCTCGTCTGCTAGTTCCTTCAGAACTCTGGGGTGTAATCCATCCGGTCCTGGTGATTTGAACTCATCTAGGGTAGACAGGTGCTCACTTACCATTTTCTTCCCTATTTCAATTTGTGTTCCTAATTTTGTGGTGCTGCTTTTGATAGGTTGGACTGTTTTATCCCTCTGTTGATGCAGCCTAGAACTGTGTTGGCTTTTTTGGCAGCTGCTGCACACTGCTGGCTCATATTTAAATGGTTGTCCACTAGGACTCCAAGATCCCTTTCACAGTTACTACTACTGAGTAAGGTATCACCTATACTGTACCTGTGCATTCCGTTTTTGTTGCCTAAATGTAGAACCTTACTCTTTTCACCATTGAATTTCATTTTATTAGATAGTGCCCAATGTTCAAGTTTGTCAAGATCCTTCTGTATCTTAAGCCTATCTTCTGGAGTGTTGGCTATTCCTGCCAGCTTGGTATCATCTGCAAATTTGATGAGTTTCCCATTTATTCCCTCATCCAAATCATTGATGAAGATGTTGAAGAGTACTGGGCCCAAAACAGAGCCTTGGGGTACTCCACTGCATACTTCCCTCCATGTAGATGCAGTTCCTCACTCACCCCGCCCATCCACACCATGCTGCCAAAAAGTTCTCAGAAGAAGAACCAGAAGAAGAAAGAACTGGTGAGAGGCTGGGGTGGAAGCGGAGGATGTTGGGGAAGAGGGAAGAGGCAGAGGGGCTGGAAGATACTATAGGAGCACATGCTTCCAGCCCCTCTGCCTCTTCCCTCTTCCTGGATTCACTCAGATGTTTTTAAAACTCACATCCTGTGCACAGCACACACTTCACTTCCAGCCCTTCTGCCTCTTCCCTCTTCCTGGATTCATACAGACGTTTTTAAGACTCACAGCCTGTGCACACGCACACACTCTTCCACTCTTTTAAAAACGTCGGAGTGAATCCAGGAAGAGGGAAGAGGCAGAGAGGCTGGAAGTGTGTGTGTAAGGTGGTTAGTAATGTTGAAGACTGGCAAGGACAGCCATATTTCCTCTATAAGTAGCTGTTTTTATTCTTATTTAAGTAGTAAGTGCACAAAATAATACATTTCCTTTTTTATATCTTCTTTTTGTGGGTCATTCTTTGGGGCAAAGAATTCAGTGGCATCGACTTGGCCACTCCCATCCGGTCAGGTGCCTGCCAAGCTACTCCCACAAAACGGGCCACATTTACAGAATAGGTTCGAAAAAAAATTGAAACCCACCACTGGTCCTAAACCAGGGATGTCACATTCAAGGCCCACGGGCCACATGCAGCCCACAGAGTGCTTAGATCTGGCCCACGTAGCCCCCCCCCTGAAAACACCAAAGGACTAGCCCAGAGGTGGGTTCCTACCAGTTCAGACTGGTTCAGCCGAGTAGCTAGTAACTCGGCCAGACACACGCCTGAACTGGTTACATCGGCAGCGCCGTAGGCAGTGACATCTTGTATTTTGCTTCTGCGCATGCAACAGGGTTTTTGTTGTGGGAAAAACAGGAGGAGGAAGGAGTCCTATGTATGTTCGTTACGTTGAGTTATCTATAAAGTAGTAAAAATGGGATGAGAATCGAATAAATACATCCCAACACCATCGTATTTTCAGCTTGAGGATAACAACACTTTTAATGGAACAGGATGTCTGATTTTTTGATGTGTGTCCGTGTCCGTGTGTGTGTGTGTGTGTGTGTGTGTGTGTGTATTTTTGGCCTATCTCGGAATGAAAAGAAATTAGGTGATTTCTTTTGCATGGGGAAGAAAGCAGAATGGCTTTCAAAGCCACTTTCTCTAACTACATCCTTCCTCTAAAAAAGATACATTTCCTTGCCTCTTTTATTGAGTGAGTTGATTGGAAAGTGGTTAGGCTCCTGCTAAAAGCATTCGCCTGGCTTGTCCTTTCAGAGCGATGTCTGTGTGATTGCAATATGAAATTTGGAAGGTTTCCCCCCCCCCCCTCTCTCTCTCCATCCATTGACCAGACTGCCTGAAAAGTAAATGGCTTGTTGTTTTTTGCTGTCAAAACAGGAATTTTTAATGCAAGTTTTCCCCTCCTAATTTTTTTTAATTAATTACATTTCTTAGTGCTTCATAAACATCGTATTGATTGGGTATTGAATTTGCTTAACAATTCTGATTATATTCTTAATCTCCACCCCTTTTTTCCAACCACTGGTAGAATAGAATAGAATAGAATAGAATAGAATAGAATAGAATAGAATAATTAGACCAGAATAGAATAGAATAATTAGACTAAAGTACACTAGACTAGAATGAATAGAATAGAATAGAATAGAATAGAATAGAATAGAATAATTAGACTAGAGTACACTAGACTTGAATAGAATAGAATAGAATAGAATAGAATAGAATAGAATAACAGAGTTGGAAGGGACCTTGGAGGTCTTCTAATCCAACCCCCTGCCTAGGCAGGAAACCCTATACTGTTTCAGACAAATGGCTATCCAACATCTTCTTAAAGACTTCCAGTGTTGGGGCATTCATAACTTCTGGAAGTAACGTTGTTCCACTGGTTAATTGTTCTAACTGTCAGGAAATTCCTCCTTAGTTCCAGGTTGCTTCTCTCCTTGATGAGTTTCCACCCATTGCTTCTTGTTCTGTCCTCAGGTGCCTTGGAGAATAGCTTGACTCCCTATTCTTTGTAGCAACCCCTGAGATATGGGAACACTGCCATCATGTCTCCCCTAGTCCTTCTTTCTATTAAACTAGACATACCCAGTTCCTGCAACCGTTCTTCATATGTTTTAGTCTCCAGTCCCCTAATCCTCTTTGTTGCTCTTCTCTGCCCTCTTTCTAGAGTCTCCACATTTCCAAACATGAAAGAGATTCCATGTTTGATAGTATCCTGCACCTTCTCTCTGCTTAATTTTCAATGTCAATCTATTCATTTCTGCACAATCTAGTATCATTATCATCGGTGTTTAACGACCCCATAATCCCTTGAGTGGTAAAGTCTAGGCAGCTGAATGGAGCTAGCAGAGTGTTTACTGGCCAGACGCCCTTCCGGTCGCCAATGTGGAGTTTTGTTTGGCAGTTATATTCTCATTGTCTGCATAATCTAGAATCTTCTTAATTATCTCTTCATCTCGCGGTGTTTCTTCATTTTTCCAATGTTGTGCAAATCTAATAATCGTTACAACATGTAATATTAAATACATACTTTTCTTATCTAATTTTTCTGATATTATAATTAATAAAAACAGTTCAGGTTAAAAATCTACATGATTTCCTGTCATTTTTTCTAGCCATCTGTGTATCTTTGCCCAATTTGTTTTTGTTTTAACACAAGTCCACCACATAGGATAAAATGCGCCTGTCTTTTGATTATATTTGCGAGACATATTTTTAAACATTTTAGCTAAACGAGCAGGTGGTAAAGGCCATCTATAAAATATTTTACATAGATTTTCTTTGTAAGAAGTTGCCATCGTTAATCTATAGTTCCTCTCCCATATATTTTGCCATTTCTCCAGTTCTATGTTATAACCCAAAAAAATTTCCCCATTGTACTATTCTGTCTTTCATTTGTTCATCCTCCTTTTTAAAAATTTAACAAAAAGTTGTATACCATCTTAATTCGTTTTTCATCAGAATCCAACAGTATCTTATCAAAAGGCGTTAGTCCCTTATAAAAGCCTTACTTTTTCATATCTATAGGTTCATTGTAACTTTGAATGGTCTCTAAGTGACCAGCCATAAGTTGAGGGCTACCTGTATAGTAGTCCATCAATTCTCCATTGATATGAATCTAGTCAAGGTACCAGAGATTTCCACAGATCTACCTGTGGCATGATTTATTTCTATGGTTCCTCAATTATTTTGCACCCTCAAAGTTAGCACCCAAAACTCAACCACATCCAAGATTAATTGCAGTCAAATTGCAGTGACCTATCCCTATTGCACTTTCCCTTTTGTTAGAAATTCTGTTTATATAAAGCACCGCACAGAGCAACAAAAGAGTACAATCACCATGTGCTTTACTGCTCAACTATTTGGACTGTAACAGGAAACAGGAAACTCTTCTTAGAACAAAAGACTAGAGTATATACCATAGATCCAAACTTGGAAACACTGCCATCTACTGGCTGAATACTACTATAGTTGTTGTCTATGGAGTCGTTCAAGTCCATTCAAAAGTGCTTTTTCAAGAGGCAACTGGACTTTCTGGTTTTTCTTTGAAAACGTTTCACTTCTCATCCAAGAAGCTTCTTCAGCTCTGACTGGATGATGGGGAATGGAAGGGGGATTTGCATTCTTTTAGCAAGTCGTTGGAGGTTTTATCTGTGTCATCAGGATCACAGCTTCACAGGGTCAATGCAAATGATGACTGCAAGAATGTAATTCCTTCTATTCCCCACCATCCAGTCAGGGCTGAAGAAGCTTCTTGGATGAGAAGCAGTGGTGAAGTCTAAAAAAAAATTCCTACCAGTTCTGTGGGTTGGTGGGGGTCATGTGATTGGGTGGGTGTGGCTATGTAGTCATGTGACTGGGGGGTGTCAAAAGACAGAAACTCACTTTAACAATGTCCTGCTGGAGCAAGGGGTTGGACTAGATGACCTCCAGGTCCATTCCAGCCCTGAATTGCTGTGCTCTTTCAAGGTATCCTCTGAAGCTGCGTCTAGTGCCAGGTTTGTGGTTCTTCCTCCCTCTTCTTCCTTCCTTCCTTCCTTCCTTCCTTCCTTCCTTCCTTAATTCCTTCTTTCTTTCTTTCTTTCTTTCTTTCTTTCTTTCTTTCTTTCTTTCTTTCTTTCTTTCTTTCTTTCTTCCCTCCTTCCTTTCTTTGTCAAGATCCCCCCCTCCCCGTTTTTTTCCTAGCAGGCCTCAGGGAAGCTTCCTGGGAGCAAAAATGGACCCCAAATGCTAAAAAAAGTTTTTAAAAAAGTTCCTACAATCTTGCAGCACAGCTGATCATTGGATTTTTTTTTTTTTTACTTTGTTAAGCATTTTTTTTTTTTACTACCGGTTCGGGCAAACCGGCCTGAACTGTTAGCATTTCTCCCCTGGTGAGAAGTGAAGCATCTTCCAAGAAAAACCAGGAAGTCCAGTTGCCGCTTAAAAAAAAAAAAAAAAAAGCACCTTCGGGACGACTGTAATGGTTGCGCAGAAAAACATTCCAACAATGAATTCCAACACCGTAGCTCTCTCTCTCTCCCCCCCAGATTGATGAGGATCATTGCCAAGCATCCTCTGAAGATGATTTTTGAGCCCGCTCTGTCATGCCATCCAACCCCTACTTAACTGGCTTGTTAATCAGCATGTCACAGATACTTGGCCCAAAGGCCTTAATAAAGTCACCGTGCCTCTTACCTCTTCAAAATATTTCCATAAATATTGTAGTGAGGAAAACAACCCTCTATTTCCTCCCCCTTCTCTCTGTCTCTCTCTTTTTCTGCAGAAGATAAACAGGAGGCAAACTGTTTTGCTGATTAATCGTTCTCGCTGTCAGGAAATTCCTCCTTATTTCCAGGTTGGATCCCTCTCTAATGAGCTTCCACCCATTGCTTCTTGTCCCGCCCTCAGGTGCTTTAGAGAATAAATCAACACTCATTTACCTGTGACAGTCCTTCACGTGCTGGAAGATGCTATGGTTCTGACCCAGGCTTCCCAAGAGCATGAAGCGAATTCCTGGTACCGACAAAAACTCCTTTTATTAATTGACTGTGAATTCTGCTCATTCACATCCGGCAAAGTCTTTCAAGGGAGGATTTACAGTCACAGACCTTATCTGGCTTGGAGAGCTGCCAGGACGATAGCTGCAGAACTTGGCCAGGAGTCTTGGAGAGTCACGAAACAATGAAGTCAACTAATGGTCTCCTGCAAACTCCACTCCCCTTTCGTTCCTCTTTTATTTCCTCTGGGAGGGGCCATTCATCGTCCACCTGTGGCCTTACTCCTAAGTCAACCCCTGTTCTTTAGCTGTTCCCTTCGTCTGGCAACTCAGCACATGCGCACAAGCTCCAGCTGTTCTTCTGCCTCACTGATGTCTGACTCTGAAGGCAGCTGATAACTGGCATACGGCTCTGGCCCCCTCTCTGCCTCCGACACAGAACCCTCATCAGAGCCTTCCCCAGACTCCAGGACTGGCCCATGTTCCTCCCCAACCTCCTCACTGTCTGAATCTGCTGCCAGCTCTACTGGGCCCTGGAGGGCCAAAAGAGCTATTAGGTCTCCCTTAAGCTTTTTCTTTGTTGTGCCAAGGGTATCTAGTTCCCTTAGACCAGGGGTGTTAAACTCAATTTCATTGAGGGCTGCATCAGGGTTGTGTTTGACCTTGGGGGAAGGGTGGATGTGGCCAGTTCATCATCACTTGTGTCGTTGGTGCCTGTGACAGCCCGGGTGCTCTGCCAGCAAAAATGGGCTCCCGAGCTCCGTTTTCGGCTGCAACAGTCTCCTGCAACCCTCTGCCCATGAAAATGGAGCTCAAGAAGGCCATGCACGGCCCTCCCTAACTCAATTTTTGCTTGTCTGGGCACCATGGGCCAGGGTGGTTCCTTGGGCCAGATGTAAGCCCCTTGAGTTTGACACCCTTACTTAGATGTTCATGATACTATTTGGCCTCCAGACCACTGATCCTCTTTGTTGTCTTTCTCTGTACTCTTCCTAGGGCTTCAGCATCTTTTCTGTAACATGCTCACTCTTCTGGCCTATCCGTTGCCGGCCCCTCCAGCAGAGGGAGAGGCGGAGGCGTGGGAGTCAGGTGGCTGATCAGGAAGAGGAGGACAGCTGGGCTCAATGCCTGATCTGAGGATGCGCAGAAGTAAGAGGAGAGCAGTGGAAATCTATGGGCCGGTCCTTGGGACAGAAGAGTCACTGCTGCTAGCAAAGCCCCACCCTAGCTCTGGAGATAAAAGGCAGGGGGTGGAGATGAATAGATGTGGCAGAGGAGAGGAGAGCAGTAGAAATCTATGGGCCGGTCCTTGGGACAGAAGAGCCACCTCTGCTAGCAAAGCCCCACCGTAGCTCTGGAGATAAAAGGCAGGGGGTGGAGATGAATAGATGTGGCAGAGGAGAGGAGAGCAGTGGAAATCTATGGACCGGTCCTTGGGACAGAAGAGCCACTGCTGCTAGCAAAGCCCCACCCTAGCTCTGGAGATAAAAGGCAGGGGGCGGAGATGAATAGATATGGCAGAGGAGAGGAGAGCAGTGGAAATCTATGGGCCGGTCCCTGGGACAGAAGAGTCACTGCTGCTAGCAAAGCCCCACCCTAGCTCTGGAGATAAAAGGCAGGGGGCAGAGATGAATAGATGTGGCAGACAACTATTCATCTCCCTGCCAGGTGAATTTGTTACCCTGAGAGAGAAACTTTTTTCCCGGGGTTGCCAGCATTCCTAATAATATAGCTCCATAGTTTGTCTGGGGTGTTGTTTTGATCAAGAAGGAAGATTATGTTGGAATCTAACGATGTTGCCCTTAGCTTACATCAGGGTGGATTCCAGATTCCTTTACTGCCAGTTCTTTCAGGGACTGCAGTAGTGAAAAAACAAGATGGAACCAGTGCCACCGATAGAACCAGTTCTGGGGAGTGTGTGGCCGAGTTACTACCTACTCAGCCGGACCGGGCCGAACCGATAGGAACCCACCTCTGGCTTACATGTCTAGATGTTAATGACTAGAAACTTGATATGTTGAACAGGAAACTGAATTTAAATATGGCAGTGCCGGGATGGTTTACTTAGAAAGACTTGGCATCTTTTAAAATGCTGGAAACTTTATGAAAACTTTAAAAGCAGCTAGGATTCCAGTTGCTGTTTCTTAAAACCAAATCCCAATAAGCTGCACGTCATTAATTACTACGTGTTGCATTGCCACCTGACACGGCCTTCAAATGATTTTAATAGATGGTTGCCACTTCTACAATTTTGTTTTTGGAGTCCTGTTTTTTTGAAAGCGTTGGGTTGTAAGGAAATTCATTTTGACACAGAGCCCCGGTCTAAGCAACTTCATTTTATCTGGATATTTTATTCTGTTGGTTTCTTTCTTTCTTTTCTTTTTTCCTTTTTAATTATCCGGGAGATCCTGATGAGATTTTGAGATTCTTCTCCTCTCTCCAGCAAAATCAATTAACCTCGCAAAACGACAGCATGTTGTGTTCTCATTACTTCACTTGACACGGAGCATACAAAATGATCCGTGACAAAATTGTCCAGGCCTGTTATGACCATTTCTGACCTCAGAATAGTCTAGAAGAATATATATTTAGGTGTTCCAGAATGGGACCGACAGACTTCTGATTATTATCAGATTATTATTATGAAACGTATTATTATAAATTATTATAAGCTCTGGATAGTGAATAAATATAAATAAGTAAATAAATAAACGTACCTCAGGTTGTTAACTATTCCTTAGAACAGTGATGGCTAACTTTTTTGTTGTCACCTGTCAAAAGCGCGCATGCGCCCGCACTCATAATGCAATGCATTTGCGCCCCTGCACGCATGGACGTAGCCCCACCCACAGCACCTCGTTTTGGGCCTATTAGGGACTAAAAATGGGGCACTGGGAGGCCACCGCACCAACTATGCTCCCGCCGGCCAACAGGCATGCACACGCTATCCTCCCCATGTGCCCTGCCCCCGCACATGCATGGCAGAGACCCCAAAATCAGCTGGCTGGCCAGAGGCACATGCACATGTGCAGTGGAGCTGAGCTGGGGTGACAGCTCTCGTGCTCACACAGCGGGTTCCATGTGCCACCTGTTGCATGTGTGCCATAGGTTTGCCCTCACAGCCTTAGAAGATTCTCCTTCTCCTCTTAGTCTTCCGATATTTGAGGGGCTGTCAAGAAAGAAGAAAGGAGTCAAACTATTCTTAACTCCCAATCCCAAATTGCATTAACAGATAACAGTGGGATACAATCAAGATCAAGGGAGGTACTAATACCTCTCTATAAAGCCTTAGTAAGGCTACACCTACACTACTGCATCCAGTTTTGGTCATCACACTACAGAAAAAGATGTGGAGACTCTAGAAAGAGGGCAGAGAAGAGCAACCAGGACGATTAGGGGACTTGAGGCTAAAACATACGATGGACGGTTGCAGAACTGGGCCTGGCTTGTCTAGGGAAGAGAAGGACCTGGGGAGACAGGAGGGCAGACTTCCAATATTAGAGGGGCTGCCACAGAGAGGAGGGGGGGGGGTCAAGCTCTTTTCCAAAGCTCCTGAAGCCAGACAAGGAATAACAGATGGAAACTGACCAAGGAAAGATTCAGCCTGGAAATAAGGAGAAATTTCCTGTCAGTGAGAACAATTAAACAGTAGAACGACTTGCCACCAGAAGTGTTTAGTGTTACAACTCAGGAGGTTTTTAAGAAGAGATTGAACAATGATTTGTCTGGAATGGCAGAGGGTCTCCTGCTTGAGCAGAGGGTTAGACTGAAAGACGTCCAAGGTCCCTTCCAATTCTGTTATTCTGAATTCTGTTCTGTATTTTATAACTTGGACACCATTTTCTAAAATGTGGTGCCCAGACCGGATACAACAATTCTTGGAACAGTGTTACTAATCTAAATTGGACAGGACTCGTGATTTCTATTCGTCAAGTTGAATACATCAAGTTCAGCACTGCCTTTGTTCAGAAATCATCCTTAAGAAATAGAGGCTCAATTATTCAATTCATATATATGTCAGTGTTTCATTGTATCATTATTAGTCTATTTAACAACATTATTGTATTCTCACTTTTCACCTTCAATTAAAACATTGTATCGTTATTAATCTATTTAACAACATTATTGCATTATCACTTTTCTCCTTCAATTAAAACAGATTTTTTTTTTGTTATAAAATGAAGGACAAGGATAATAATGAATTTATGTACATTTGATAGAGGATTGGTAATATAATGTATAACTCTAACTGCATACTATAAAGATATCCTGTTGAAAATAGTGATAGATATATAAATATAAACACTTGGTAAATTCTTTTATACTGTAAAAATATTTAGAATGAGATAACGACTACATAAAGGTATGTTGTTATTAAGCAGACAATCAAGAATGTAAGAGAATTAGGTTTATTGAAAAGAAAGAAATATTAATCGTAATTGAATATATGTTGTACAATGAAAGTGAGGTATTTAGTTATATTAGATGGAAAATCTGTGATTGTATATGGAATTGAAAATATGGATGCAAAAACGCTTGTAACCAAACGGCATGCTGTATGTAATGGATGAAAAAAAATTTAATGTTGTTTTTTATGTTTAAAAATAAAAAAAATGGGAGGGGGAAAAAAGGAAATAGAGGCTCATCTTGCCTGGATTTGAAAATAAATTTCTCTGGATTTTTGGGTTTGAAAAAAAAAAAATTTTTTTTACATGTGAAGCTCATGTCCTTCTGTGGAGTTATGGCCCTTCCTGGCTGAAAGGAGAACTACCTATGGTTTTGTTTCCAATGCTTTATTTGGCACATGCACAATGAATTTTCTCTGCTCAGGTTGGCCATGGATCAAAACCTTAAGGATTCATCTTTATTTAGAGCTGAAGTTGTCCTAAGAGATTACAGATTAACAGAGTTGGAAGGGACCCTGGAGATCATCTAGTCCACCCCCCCTGCCCAAGCAGGAGACCCTACACCATTTCTGACAAATGATAGTCCAATCTCTTCTTGAAAGCCTCCAGTGACGAAGCTCCCACAACCTCTGAAGGCAACTTCTGTTCCATGGGTTGATTGTTCTCACGGTCAGAAAGTTCCTCCTTATTTCTAGGTTGAATCTCTCCTTGTCCAGTTTCCATCCATGATTCCTTGTCTGGCCTTTGGGTGCTTTGGAAAATAGCTTGACCCCCTCCTCTCTGTGGCAGCACCCCCTCAAATATTGGAAGACTGCTCTCATGTCTCCCCTGGTCCTTCTCTTCACTAGACTAGCCATGCCCAGTTCCTGCAACTGTTCATCGTATGTTTTAGCCGGCTGATAAATGAGGAAGGTCAAAATGCACCAGTAGGAGTGAGCTGTTCATAATTTTTCCGTATTCTCTTACTAGTGCATCCATTCCTGTTTGAATCCTCTTTCAGAAATGTGCTTTCTTTGCAAATTTCTTTTTGAGAGGAGGCGGGTAAATTTTTAATCAGGAAAAATCAGAGATTAATTTCATCTGCGGCTTGCTGTCCTGAAACTTGTTTGAGGTGGATTGTCACAAGTGCAGCACATTCCCAACTGAAACTGATGGTGGACTTTGTTTTTCTATTCTTACTTCTACGGAAGTTAATTCTATCTACATTTATTTATTTACTTGGTTTGTCAAACAGATACAAGACAACAGGTATAAGTATAAACATGGACATGAATGAAAGAAATGAATACAGATAAATGGGGACAGTAGGATGGGGACGGTAGACATACTGGTGCGCTTATGCACGCTCCCTTACAGACCTCTTAGGAATGGAGTGAGGTCCATGATAGACACTTTGAGGTTGAAGCTGTGGGGGGTTTGAGGATGTAACAACGGAGTCGGGTAGAGCATTCCAGGTGTTGACCACTCTGTGGCTGAAGTCGTATTTTCTGCAATCGAGTTTGGAGCGGTTTACCTTGAGTTTGTATTGATTGTTTGCCCGTGTATTATTGCGGTTGAAGCTGAAGTAGTCGTTGACAGGTAGGATGTTGTAGCAGACAATTTTGTGTACTATGCTTAGGTCAGATCGTAGGCGGTGCAGTTCCAGGTTGTCCAAGCCCAAAATTTTGAGCCTGGTGGCGTAAGGGATTCTGTTGTGAGCAGAGGAGTGGCGGACTCTTCTTGTGAAATACGTCTCGACCCGCTCGATCGTATTAATGTCCGGTATACAGTGTGGATTCCAGGCAGACGGGCTGTATTCGAGGATTGGTCTGGCAAAGGTTTTGTATTCCCCAGTTTGCAGTACAATGTTACCGTAGATGTTGTGTTACAATGTTACCGAGACATTGTGTCTCGAGCCATTTGTGTTAGTAAAAGTTTTAGAAGGCCTTTGTTCCAAATTTCCCTCAAGGGCAGAAGAGGGCAAATATAACAGTTTACCATAGGGGAAAAAGAAAGAGACAGAGGGAGAAAAGGGGGAAAACATCCGTGATAAATGGGAAGAATTGCCACAGCTATTATTGTGGTGATTTTCAACCTACAATCTCAAACGATGCAATTCACCCAGGATGCCATCCGTGGATTTGCTGAGTTTGTGCCGCATCCCTTACTCCCAGAATAAACAATGTCCGTTTTCTGGCAGAGCTGACAAAAGGGGCACCTTTGTGGCTTCTTGACAGGCTAAGTGAAGCCATTTTGTCTGTAAGCATCATATAACATTTGAGGGGGTTTGCTGTCATGGCTAATTCAGCAGGAAGCTACTTGGGCCACTTTTCATTATTGGGTTTTGCTTTGAGGTTATTCAATGACTCAGCATCCCTTCCCAACATCTCCTGCTCTCCCAGGCAGCATTTTTCTAACTCAGAATAACAGAGTTGGAATGGACCTTGCAAATTTGCAAAGAAGGTACATTACATATATCATAACTATCTGTCTGTCTGTCTGTCTGTCTGTCTGCCTGCCTGCCTGCCTGCCTGCCTGCCTGCCTCTCTCTCTCTCTCTCTCTCTCTCTCTCTCTCTCTCTCATCTATCTGTCTGTCTATCTATCTATCTATCTATCTATCTATCTATCTATCTATCATTTATCTCGCCCTCCCTCCTTCCATCTATACCTATACCTATACCTTATCTATCTATCTATCTATCTATCTATCTATCTATCTATCTATCTATCTATCTATCTATCTATCTATCTATCCATCCATCCACCCACCCACCCACCCACCCACCCACCCACCCACCTATCTATCTATCTATCTATCTATCTATCTATCTATCTATCTATCTCACCCTCCCTCCTTCTATCTATGCCTATACCCTCCCTCCCACCCTCCCTTCATCCTCCCTCTCCCTCTTCATCATCTATCATCTATCTATCTATCTATCTATCTATCTATCTATCTATCTATCTATCTATCTATCTATCTATCATCTCTCTCTCTCTCTCTCTCTCTCTCTCTCTCTCTCTCTCTCTCTCTGTGTGTGTGTGTGTGTGTGTGTGTGTGTGTGTATCTATTTTTCTATCTATCTATTTCATCTACAAGATGAACCAATGGTTGGAATGCAGTATTGCAGGCTAACTTCCTGCTCACTGCCAGGAGTTCAATCCCGACCAGCTCAAGGTTGACTCAGCCTTCCATCCTTCCGAGGTTGGTAAAATAAGGACCCAGATTGTTGGGGGCAAGAGGCTGACTCTGGAAACTGCTTAGAGAGGGCTGAAAGCACAATGGAGTGGTATATAAGTCTATGTGCTATTGCTATCTCCCTCCCTATATCTGTCTGTCTATTTATCTACTTATCTATATCCATTTATCCTGCCTGTCTGTCTGCCTGCTGCCTGCTTGCCTACCTACCTGCCTTTCTATCCATCCATCCATCCATTCATCCACCAACTACCTACCTACCTATTTACCTACACCTCTCTGTGTGTCTCTCTACCTACCTACAGGATCTCTACCTATTATCTATCTTGTGAGCCCCCTTCCTAGTTTAACTTAATTTCTTCCATCCGGAAAGACACATTTCCCGTACTCTTCAGTTTTTTTGTGGAGAAAGTACTTGCCCAGAGTAAAAGCATATTTATAGCTACTTTATTTTAGTCCCAGAGTTATTTTCACTTTCAGCTGATCTTGCATAACATCTTTGGCAGAAATAGTTCCTACAAGGTGGTAAACCACGCAAGCTTGCAAAGGTTCGCAGCCCAGAGAGACCGAACTGTTGGCAGTTTTAACATCAAGGACACTGGTAAGTTAGGAATTTGGAGTTTGTTCAAAAAATATCTTTTACGAGGAGAGCTACTTCTCTGCCTTAACCTGCTGTTAATTCTGCCCTCGCTGAGATCCTGTCCTGCCCCAAGAATTTGGGTGTTGGGTTTTGTCAGAGTTTGCAGCAGCAATCGCATCCAGAAAGCAGACACAGATAACTGATTCAGCAGGATTCATTAACTTCTCTTTATATATAATATAACACATGAAGTCAATATACAATACAAAAAGCAGGTTTTCCAACATGGTAGTAAATGCAAGCAAAACACAAGCAGAGGAGAGAACAGTTTCAATTTCAGTTCAGAGCAGCAGACTAGTTTAGAGCTCAGCCCAGACTCAGAGCTACAGAGCTAAGCCCCGCCCAGGCTCCAAAGTGTTTCGGCTCCCATTGGCTGACCTTGTTACTAAGCCCTATTCCAGTTCATGGATATACACTGACAGGTTTGCACTAGAAAGATGCAGGTTCATATCTTCACGTGATCGTGGAATTTACTGGCTGACCATGAGTGAGTTCTTATTTTAAGCTCAGACTGCCTTACAGGGTTGTAGAGGCGGAAAAACCGTTGAATTCTCATCCGAAACACAGAATACAGGTAGTCCTTACAACAGTTCATTTAGTGACCGTTCCAAGCTTCAACGGCACTGGGGAAAAAAAGTGATTTGTGACCATTTTTCACACTCATAACCACAGTAGCATCCCCATGCTCAGGTGATCAAAATTCAGATGCTTGACAACTGGTTCGCACTTATGACCGTTGCTGTCTCCCATGGTCATGTGATCGCCTTTTGCAAACTTTTGGCGAGCAAAGTCAACGGGGAAGCCAAATTCACTCAGCAACCGTTGTACTCACTTAACACACGCAGTGATTCACTTAACAAATCTTCCAAGAAAAGTCAGTAAAATGCGGCAAAACTCACTTCACTAACGTTTCACTTAGCCACAGAAAGGTTGGGCTCAATTGTAGTCGTACGTCAAGGACTCCCTGTACCACCTTCATTTAGCATGGCCACGCCCAGCCAGTTGGCCACACCCACCCACCCAGTCCGGCCACACCATGCCCCCCGCCCCCGAGATCAACCGCAGCCCTAATGTGGCCCTCAATGAAATTGAGTTTGACACCCTTGCTCTTGAGAGTCCCTCTGACTGCAAGGAGATCGAATCAGTTGATCCTGAAGGAAATCCACCCCGACTGTCCTTGAAGCTAAGCTCAAGTCCTTTGGCCACCAAAGATGAAGAGAAGACATCTTGGAGATAAGACCCCGATGTTGGGAAAGATGGAAGGCAGAAGGAGAAGGAGATGACAGAGGATGAGATAGCCTGATGGCGTCATGGACTCAACAAACATGAATCTGAGTAAAATCTGGGCGAGGGAGTGGAGGACAAGGTGGTCCATGGGATTGTGACCTTTACCCAGGTGTGTTTTAGGCGATTAATGCTGATGCCTCTAGAAAAACTACCAGGCACTAGAGACAGATGGTTGGGTGAATTTCCAACTAATTGGGGGTAGGGTGTTAATTTCTTACATATTATCTTGACATTCCATATGGCTTGCCTAAGTGGAATAAATTACGTAGAAAAAAAGGAAGATGTGCCAGCTCTCTCAATGCGCCTGGCGCCTATCATTTATGTGAATTCTGTTTGTGTCTCTATGTAGCCGTTTGTGTGCAAGCACCTGCGCATGGAATCGTGGTTTATTTCTCTAAATTCAGACTTCGTATAGCCCAGCACATACTGGTAGTCCTCGACTTAACGACCCTCCATTTAGTGACCGTTCCAAGTTGCAATGGCACTGGAAAAAGTGACTTATGGTCATTTTTCACACTTACGACCTTTGCAGCATCCCTAGGATCACGTGATATCAAAAATCAGATGCTTAGCAACTGACTCGTACTTATGACTGTTGCTGTGTCCCAAGGTCACGCGAGATCCCCTTTTGCGACCTTCTGGCAAGCGAAGTCAATGGGGAAGGCAGATTCATTTAACAACCTTGTTACTAACTGAACAACTGCAGTGATTCGGTTAAACAATGGTTCCCAATGTGGGGCCCACACCCCACGGGGGGGGGGGCGATTTGATTTTTAATGGGGACAATTTGAACCTTGTTTAAACCAAATTAATGGCCTTTTAGACTTCTTCTGCATGAGTAGAGTTCACTTTTTGAAAAGTAAAGTAAAGTAAGAATTATATGTCACCGGGGGAGGGGGGGCATCAGGATTTTAGAGATACTTAGGTGAGGCATGGCCAAAAAAGTGTCAGGTTTCCGAAATGATTCAAGAGCCGACTTGATTCAAGAGCCTCGAGCCAAGTTTCGAAAGAAAACCAGTCTATTTATTAGGAGCAATACCCTATTGCAGTCAGATCTAAACCTCATTTGAATTATGGCTGAACTTTGGCCCTGTTCCTCCCCTCCCCTCAGTCTGTGTCATAAATCACATTCTCCAACTAGGTGCACTCCTCACAAGCCTGCTGTACTAATCTGAGATCGGACTCTAGCCGAAGGTATGGGTGGGATGCCCTCCCCCTCTTTCCTCACCATGAGTTGACATAAGGTTGGGAAGCAATGGGTTAACAAATGTGGTGAGATGGGGGATGTTACACAAGAAACAAAGGAGGGAGGGGCTAAGGCTCTGCCAGTGGATGGGGGGGGGGGAGGAGGATGCGACAACCTAGAAGGCTCAGATCACAAAAGTGATTTAAAACACTATTGCAATTGTTGTTACAATGTACCTTTATGGAAGTGATACAAAACAAAATGATTGAAACATACTGATGATTTTGTGTTAAACTCAAAACTGCTAATACCTATGTAAATGTTGATATTTTTCTATTTTTGTTTGTAAAAGTTGTGAGACCTGGGGGGGGCTTCTCCCCCCCCCCCCGCGCGATGTAGCTGTCAAAATGTTCTATAACCTTTTAACCCTTTTTCCTTGTAAAACTTTTAAAATCAATAAAATTTGGACAATAAAAAAAATGTGGTGAGAAAAGTCATAAAAATGGGGCAAAACTCACTTAACAATCTTCTCATTTAGCAACAGGCCTTTTGGGCACAATTGCGGTCGTACGTTGAGACAGTCCATACTACAAGTAGACAAATTTGGCCAATCAAGGTTTTGATTTGCCGACATGCGTCTAAAGTGGCATTTTAAAGATATCGAATTTAGGTGAAACCGAAAAGATAAACATTTTTTCCCCTGCTTTTCATCTTCATCTAGACTTTCAAAACACTTTAATGAAGTGTTTCATAATGCTTCCATTTGATGTGAGTCCACAGATTCATTTTTTAAAGTATAGCTTGAGAAAATTTCACGGAGGCGGGGTGGTGGTGGTGGAAATCTTGCAGAGATTCCTATCCATTGCTTTTCGGGATCACTCAGAGAATAGCAGATCAAACAAGCCAATAATTTAATTTAAAAATAGCCAGCGTTGCTGGGAATCTCAGATTTTCCAACATGACGGATTTCAGTTAGGGTCTATTCTGTGGAAGCATATTAAATATACATTTTTTTTGCCAGTGTCCATTAATCATAAAAACGATGCGTCTTGAGTTACTCAGTTATCTGACATAATGTATTCTCTTCCTGCACCTTGGACAAGCCATCAAAGGCAAATTGGGGTTCTTTATTTAGTCAAATGGATTTATCACAGCCATCTTTCAAATGACTGGATTAAGCGGCTTATTCTTAATGTCAGTGCAGGGTGGGTGGGGGGAATATTCCGTGTAAGTATTGCTTTGATTTCAAAGCAGGTTTTGAGGTTTAAAACTCCCCTGTTTCTTTCTCT
Organism: Natrix helvetica; assembly: GCF_964273705.1. Classification (NCBI taxonomy): domain Eukaryota; kingdom Metazoa; phylum Chordata; class Lepidosauria; order Squamata; family Natricidae; genus Natrix; species Natrix helvetica. Next base: position 5,952,783 of record NC_138550.1, on the reverse strand, counting down.
ATCATTCTGGTTGCTACCTTTTGCCTTGGTAAGGCCACACTTGGAATCCTGCATCCAGTTTTGATTGCCACGATGCAAAAAAGATGTGGAGACTCTAGAAAGAGTGCAGAGAAGAGCAACAAAGAGGATTAGGGGACTGGAGATTAAAACATATGAAGAACGGTTGCAGGAACTGGGTATGTCTAATTTAATGAAAAGAAGGACTAGGGGAGACGTGATAGCAGTCTTCCAATATCTCAGAGGCTGCCATAAGGAAGACTGAGCCAAGCTACTCTCCAAAGCACCCAAGGGCAGGACAAGAAGCAATGGGTGGAAACTAATCAAGGAGAGAAGCAACCTAGAATGGAGGAGAAAATTTCTGACAGTTAGAACAATTAACCAGTGAGACAACTTGCCTCCAGAAGTTGTGAATGCTCCAACACTGGACATTTTTAAGAAGCTGTTGGATAACCATTTGTCTGAAGAGGTGTAGGGTCTCCTGCCTAAGCAGGGGGTTGTACTAGAAGACCTCCAAGATCCCTTCCAACTCTGTTAGTCTATTCCTTAGAAGGGGAGGGGGGAGGAATTTAGGTTGTCCAGTCCAGATTTTTGAAGGAGCGCTTCACAAATATGATTGTCATTCCTACCTCTGATACCCCCTCTCACCGGTGTCCTGGGGAGCAGCTAATATAGAACCATGGAATCCTGAAATCATAGAGCATAAAGCATAGAATGAGTCCTCAAGAGCATTGAATACAACACACCATTCAATGCTGGGATCAAAATGAAAGCATCCCAAACAACCTTGTGAATTTACACAAGGTAGCCGAACCCAACATAGCTTTGAAGCTTGGCTTCTAATGTTTTTTACTCTTACAATACAATACAATAGCAGAGTTGGAAGGGACCTTGGAGGCCTTCTAGCCCAACCCCCTGCCTAGGCAGGAAACCCTATGCCGTTTCAGACAAATGGCTATCCAACATCTTCTTAAAGACTTCCAGTGTTGGGGCATTCACAACTTCTGGAGGCAACTTCTGTTCCACTGATTCGTTGTTCTAACTGTCAGGAAGTTTCTCCTTAGTTGCTTCTCTCCTTGATTAGTTTCCACCCATTGCTTCTTGTTCTACCCTCAGGTGCTTTGGATAATAGCTTGACTCCCTCTTCTTTGGGGCAGCCCCTGAGATATTGGAAGACTGCTATCATGTCTCCCCTAGCCCTTCTTTCTATTAAACTAGACATACCCAGCTCCTGCAACCATCTTAATGAAGATTTTTCTCATATTAGTTGGAGTCAGCATTTCTGTAAACTTAAATCCATAGCTTCATGCTCTGCATTCCAAAATTCAAATTATTTTAGTTTATTAATTCAGACTTTTCCTTTTAAAAACAAAAAACAAAAACCAAGGCTTGGAGCTTTTTAACCTAGTTTTAAAAAGTGTCTATTTTGCATTGAACCTTAACCCACTCTCTCTTCCCTCCCCTCCCCCCTCCCTTTGCATTCATATCAATCGTGAAAGCTAATTTATGCTGCCTGGCACTGATTAGGGTTAGCAATAGAGTTAGGCTTTGAAATCGAATCAACTGATTTCTTAAAACAATCCAGAAAACTTCAGCGGTTCCAAACATTCATAATTCATCAGCCTCGGAGTTCTCCAGAAACTCGTAATGCAATTATCTTGTACCAGGAAGCTTAATTATTTCAGTCTGTCGTATAAGCAGCGTGAATTACAACAAGGGATATGGTGGGTGTGTTGGACTTGCAAAATAAACATGTTGCCATGGATCTTTTTTCTCCCAGTAGAAATGTTCGGCATGGACTTTCTCCTGAAAACGGATAAAAGTGAAGTAGAGACCTCTAGATTTTCTGATTGGGGAAGAGTTACCTTACGTAATTTTGGGAGGGTGAAAATGGTGCTAGCTGTGTTTGTAACTAGTCCTTTCATTCAGTGACCGATTGAAATTACTGTAGCACTGGAAAAAGTGACTTATGGCTGTTTTTCAGCTATGAAGTTAGGTAGGTAGGCAGGCAGATAGGTAGGTAGGCAGATAGGTAGGTAGGTAGGTAGGTAGGTAGGCAGATAGGTAGGTAGGTAGGTAAGCAGATAGGTAGGTAGGTAGGTAGGCAGATAGGTAGGTAGGTAGGCAGATAGGTAGGTAGGCAGATAGGTAGGCAGGCAGATAGGTAGGTAGATAGGCAGATAGGTAGGTAGGCAGATAGGTAGGCAGGTAGGTAGGTAGGTAGGCAGATAGGTAGATAGGTAGATAGGTAGGTAGGTAGGCAGATAGGCAGATAGGCAGATAGGCAGATAGATAGGTAGGTAGGCAGATAGGTAGGTAGGTGGGTAAGTAGGTAGGTAGGTGGGTGGGTGGGTAGGCGGGTGGGCGGGCGGGCGAATGGACGGACAGACAGACAGACAGACAGACAGACAGACAGAGTGGTGGGATTCAAATAAACAACCAGTTCTCTGCCCTAATGACCAGTTGGGTAGGTGGGGCTCGGTGATCATGTGACCATGTGGGCATGGCCAACTCAACGTCACTCAAGTCAATGGGCGCTTCACCTTAGCTGTTACAATGTAATCAGGGTTAACTTGAGAGGCAGTTTCTGTAAGCAGGGCAATAAAGATTAGTCTGGAAACAACACCAGAACATTCCTTTCTGCCTTCCTTACAGGATTAGCCCTCTAAAGTGGGGAAAAAAACAAGAGGAGATTTCTTCCAACAACCGGTTCTCCGGACTGCTTAGAAAGTTAACAACTGGTTCTCCCGAATAGGTGCGAACTGGCTGAATCCCACCACTGGATGCATAGATGGATGGATGGATGGATGGATGGACGGACGGATGAACAGACAGCCAACCAGCCAGCCAGACAAACAGACATATAGATAGATGATAGATAGATAGATAGATAGATAGATAGATAGATAGATAGATAGATAGATAGATAGATAGATAGGCAGGCAGGCAGGCAGGCAGGCAGGCAGGCAGACAGACAGACAGATAGATAATAGATAGATAGATAGATAGATAGATAGATAGAGAGAGAGAGAGAGAGAGAGAGAGAGAGAGAGAGTGAGTTTCCTGTTCAGCCATGCCTTTACTCAGAGCTTTACTCAGCTTTGCTCTTCAAACAATTTTCTGGAATTCCCCCAGTAGTCTTTACAAACCTTTCACTTTCAGTGGGTGATTTCTAAGTCCCTAAAGTCTTTCTCCCTCGGGGGCTTTTTTGCAATCTTCTTTCACAATAATGTACAATTTGTGCCTGGTTGTCTTTTGAGGTCCTTACAGCAACAGAGCTCCAAATGTCACCCTTAAAACCAAACCCAATCAAGCTGCTCTCGTTCTATAAGACAAAAGCAGAGCGATACAAGTGGTTAGTCTCGTGGGGGTAGGGAAGGGGGGTCCTCCAGGAGTGTTTCTCAAAAAAAGTCAAAATGGCGGAAGCCATCAAGCAACTGTTGAACTCCACTTCATTTTTACATGCAACATGATAGGCCTAGTCAGATTTCTTTCTGTGGGATTCAGACTCCCCGATGGGAGTTGAATTCAAGGATCTTTGCACTTTAAATGACTAAGCAGGGCTTATTTTGTGTGGTAGGCCTTATATATAGGTAAAGGTTCCCATTGCACATATGTGCCAGTCGTTCCTGACTCTAGGGGCTGGTGCTCATCCCCGTTTCAAAGCCGAAGAGCCAGCGCTGTCCGAAGACGTCTCCGTGGTCATGTGGCTGGCATGATTCAATGCCAAAGGCGCACAGAATGCTGTTCCCTTCCCACCAAAGGTGGTTCCTATTTTTCTACTTGCATTTTTAATGTGCTTTCGAACGGCTAGTTTGGCAGAAGCTGGGACAAGGAACGGGAGCTCCCTCCGTTACGCGGCACTAGGGATTCAAACCACTGATCTTTCTGATCAACAAGCTCAGCATCTTAGCCACTGAGCCACCACATCCCTGTAGGGCTTATATTAGGCCAACACATAAAAACAGGTGGGGAGGGTGGAAGAGGAAGGCGAAGAAGAAGGGGAAGAAGAAAGAGGAGGAGGAGGAGGAGGAGGAGGAGGAGGAGGAGGAGGAGGAGGAGGAGGAGGAGGAAGAGGAGGAGGAGGAAGAGGAGGAGGAGGAAGAGGAGGAGGACAGGAAGGAGGAGAAGGAAGAAGAAGAAGAGGAGGAGGAGGAGGAGGAGGAAGTAGTAGTAGTAGTAGTAGTAGTAGTAGTAGTAGTAGTAGTAGTACTGGGATATGAAAATTAAGATCGTGGACTGTTGACCTGGAGCAAAGCCTGCTGAGATGACAATTAACTAACTAAAGTGAGCGGGTTGTAAGTTTATCACTATCAGGTGAAAACAATTGCATAGCACACAAGATTTCCTTTCTATTTGCTTGTTTGCTGTCCTATCTACTCCCCGCTCACTAGTAATTCTGATCTAGCAAATGAGGGCAGACAACTGAAGGAACACTCCATGCATAAGGATGAAGAAACCAGACCTTGAAGCAAAATTCCCTTTGGATTCGTCTTTTGTGTTACCTCTTGGTTATCCTTAGGGATGCTGGATCTAATTTGCTTGACTTTTTGTGAAAAAAAAGGCAATGCTAATTGGCAACTAACTTTGGCCTTTGGGGAGTTGCGTTTTTTTCCCCAAATTTCCTTGTTTCTTTAATTTGTGTTATTTTTATCAGGACAACTTAGAAAATTAACATCCCCCAGACCCTGCCCATTGAAATTACAGCGAGTAAGTATCTTTTCTTTTCTTTTTTCAAAACAGGACTACAGAGACTTAACTTACTCCTTTATTCATTATACTGCAAGGTTGTTGAGTTCAGTCCTTCAACCTGGAAATTTTTTAAAAGTTTCTTACTAGGCATGATGAGATTTTAATTTTCGGATGGCTTCACAATTTTTATGGGGCCATCATGGAATTTCACACAGCTAGGATTGGCAGCACCTGTTGTGGCTTGTTGGTGGCCAGCGGAGTCGGAGAGTGAGGAGGTTGGGGAGGAACATGGGCCACTCCTGGGGGCTGAGGAAAGCTCAGACGGGGGCTCTGCGTTGGAGGCAGAGAGGGAGATAGAAAGCAGTGAGGCGGAGGAACAGCTGGAGCCTGTTCCCAGTGTGCGCATGCGCAGAGCTGCCAGAAGACAAGAAGAACTAAGAAAGCAGGGTTGACTTGGGAGTAAAGCCACACCTTGGAGGTGATTGGCCCCTCCCATAGGAAACAAAAGAGGAGCAAATGGGGAGGGGGCTTTTGCAGGAAACAATTCGTTCCTTCGGTCGTTTCAAGAGTGGAAAATTCTGTTTATGACAATAAGAGACTCTGTGCCAAGTTCTGCCTTGCCCTGCGTTTGGAAATTAGTTATCTGGCAGCTTGCCAAGCGAGATAAGGTTCGTGTTGATAAATATTCCTCTGAAAGGTTTTCTCATGGGCTCAGACCCAACTTTCTTTGTCTGGTTGAGGTGATGTCTTTTTCCCTTTGTTTCCTTAACAAGCCGTTTCCCCTCCAATCTTCCATGTTAAATGGACGTGAACTGAAAAGATAAAAAGATTCTTTTTAATGCTTTTACCAAGATTGTTGGATGTGCAGCTGTTATTTTCTCTCTTGCTTCGGAACCTTATTTATACAAATCTAATTAGGCAGATTACAAGATGTCTCCTCTTTAGAACCGCCGAAAATGAATTGTGTGCCAATTTATTAGGGACAAACACCATTGAAAGTGGCCAGGAATCCTAATGAATGTTAATCAGGGGACCCCACCTCTGTGGTCTTCGACTGGAAATTGTCACCTGTGGCAATCCAAGAGACAATTCTTTTTTGACAATTTCTTTCTTGATCTTGAAAGTCAAGCTAGGATTTATCCTGTGCACTATTTTTCCCCCCTGTTCTGTTCTGTTCTATTCCGTTCCATTCCATTCCATTCAACTCCATTTCATTCTTTCCTGTTGTCCTGTCTCCTCTCCTCTCCTCTTCTTTTCCACTCTACTCCACTCCACTCTTTCCTGTTGTTCCATATTCTATTTTTTTTCCTGTTCTGTTCCGTTCCGTTCCATTCCATTCCATTCTTTCCTGTTGTCCCATCTCCCCTCTTCTCCTCTTCTCTTCTTTTCCACTCCCCTCCATTCTTTTCTATTGTTCCCTATTCTGTTCTATTCTATTCCATTCTATTCTTCTTTCTGATTCTATTCTGTTCTGTTATTCTATTCTATTCTATTCTATTCTATTCTATTCCATTCCACTCTTTCCTGTTGTTCCCTATCCTATCCTATCCCATCCCATCCCATCCCATTCCATCCCATCCCATCTTATCCCATCCCATTCAATTCAATTCCATTCTATTCTTACCTGTTGTTCCATCTTTTCTTATCTTCTCATTCTGTATTCTATTCTATTCTATTCTATTCTATTCTATTCTCATTCCATCCTTTCCTGTTGTCCCCTCTTCTCTTCTCTTCTCTTCTTTTCCACTCCCCTCCCCTCCACTCTTTCCTGTTGGTCCACATTCTGTTCTGTTCTGTTCTGTTCTGTTCTGCCCTGCCCTGCCCTGCCCTGCCCTGCCCTGCCCTGCCTTGCTCTGTTCTGCTCTATTCCATTCCTTCTCAGTCCAGATCTCTGGGCGTTGTGAAGCCCCCTTCTTCCAGCTGCCCCAAAAGCTCCTGGCATTCGGTTGGCAGCCTTCTCATCTTTCCCACGGAAGCCCTTGCCCACCCTTTCCTGGTGACACGGTATAAACAGAGACGTTACAGAATCTGTGCAGAACGAGGCTGCCTGCTGAGTGTTTTGGCTGCTCTGAATAAGATAAATACCAGACGGGAAACTGTGAGACAAGAAAGAAGGGCAAAGCAAATGGGCTCAGATTTAGATTATAACAGTCAGAAAAGGTCCCATTTCCCCATAACAACCATCCTAAGAATCAGACCTGTCTAGTTAGAGAATTGCATACCTTACCTGCCGCATTTTTTTAATGGATAAAAACCTTGGAACATGCTTGTAACACTCTGAGGGGTGAAATGGAGGATCCTTAGTGCTCTAAGAGCTGGGTTGTTTTCCTGCAGACATTTCATGACCCAACTAGGTAACATCATCAGTGCTAGCTTGTAAAGCAAATATACCTCAAACTTCCAAATAAAAACCTTTTGCAGCCTCATGATGAAAGATTCAAATCTGCCCCACCGGGACAAATATGTGCGGCAGAATTATTTAAATATTTCTATTAATGTAATTATTTCCTTATTAGATTTTATATCCTACCTTAATTACTTTTTTAAACCACTCAAGGCAGCGAACAGAGCTAATACTCCTTCCTTCTCTGTTTCTTTCCTCACAACAACCCTGTGAGGTGGATTGGGCTGAGAGAAAAGGACTGGCCCAAGTCACCCATGTGGCTTTCATGCATAAGGCAGGACTAGAACTCATAGTCCCCTGGTGATTGGCCCAAAGTCACCCAACTGGCTTTCATACCTAAGGTGGGATAACAACTCACAGACTCCTGGTGATTGGCCTAAAGTCACCCAACTGGCTTTCATGCATAAGGTGGGACTAGAATTCACGTCTCCTGGTGATTGGCCTAAAGTCACCCAACTGGCTTTCATGCATAAGGTGGGACTAGAACTCACAGACTCCTGGTGATTGGCCTAAAGTCACCCAACTGGCTTTCATGCATAAGGTGGGACTAGAACTCACAGTCTCCTGGTGATTGGCCTAAAGTCACCCAACTGGCTTTCATGCATAAGGTGGGACTAGAATTCACAGTCTCCTGGTGATTGGCCTAAAGTCACCCAACTGGCTTTCATGCATAAGGTGGGACTAGAACTCACAGTCTCCTGGTGATTGGCCTAAAGTCACCCAACTGGCTTTCATGCATAAGGTGGGACTAGAATTCACAGTCTCCTGGTGATTGGCCTAAAGTCACCCAACTGGCCTTCATGCCTAAGGCAGACTAGAACTCACAGACTCCTGGTGATTGGCCTAAAGTCACCCAACTGGCTTTCATGCATAAGGTGGGACTAGAATTCACAGTCTCCTGGTGATTGGCCTAAAGTCACCCAACTGGCTTTCATGCATAAGGTGGGACTAGAACTCACAGTCTCCTGGTGATTGGCCTAAAGTCACCCAACTGGCTTTCATGCATAAGGTGGGACTAGAACTCACAGTCTCCTGGTGATTGGCCTAAAGTCACCCAACTGGCTTTCATGCATAAGGTGGGACTAGAATTCACAGTCTCCTGGTGATTGGCCTAAAGTCACCCAACTGGCCTTCATGCCTAAGGCAGACTAGAACTCACAGACTCCTGGTGATTGGCCTAAAGTCACCCAACTGGCTTTCATGCATAAGGTGGGACTAGAATTCACAGTCTCCTGGTGATTGGCCTAAAGTCACCCAACTGGCCTTCATGCCTAAGGCAGACTAGAACTCACAGACTCCTGGTGATTGGCCTAAAGTCACCCAACTGGCTTTCATGCATAAGGTGGGACTAGAATTCACAGTCTCCTGGTGATTGGCCTAAAGTCACCCAACTGGCCTTCATGCCTAAGGTGGGATAACAACTCACAGACTCCTGGTGATTGGCCTAAAGTCACCCAACTGGCTTTCATGCATAAGGTGGGACTAGAATTCACGTCTCCTGGTGATTGGCCTAAAGTCACCCAACTGGCTTTCATGCATAAGGTGGGACTAGAACTCACAGACTCCTGGTGATTGGCCTAAAGTCACCCAACTGGCTTTCATGCATAAGGTGGGACTAGAACTCACAGTCTCCTGGTGATTGGCCTAAAGTCACCCAACTGGCTTTCATGCATAAGGTGGGACTAGAATTCACAGTCTCCTGGTGATTGGCCTAAAGTCACCCAACTGGCTTTCATGCATAAGGTGGGACTAGAACTCACAGTCTCCTGGTGATTGGCCTAAAGTCACCCAACTGGCTTTCATGCATAAGGTGGGACTAGAATTCACAGTCTCCTGGTGATTGGCCTAAAGTCACCCAACTGGCCTTCATGCCTAAGGCAGACTAGAACTCACAGACTCCTGGTGATTGGCCTAAAGTCACCCAACTGGCTTTCATGCATAAGGTGGGACTAGAATTCACAGTCTCCTGGTGATTGGCCTAAAGTCACCCAACTGGCTTTCATGCATAAGGTGGGACTAGAACTCACAGTCTCCTGGTGATTGGCCTAAAGTCACCCAACTGGCTTTCATGCATAAGGTGGGACTAGAACTCACAGTCTCCTGGTGATTGGCCTAAAGTCACCCAACTGGCTTTCATGCATAAGGTGGGACTAGAATTCACAGTCTCCTGGTGATTGGCCTAAAGTCACCCAACTGGCCTTCATGCCTAAGGCAGACTAGAACTCACAGACTCCTGGTGATTGGCCTAAAGTCACCCAACTGGCTTTCATGCATAAGGTGGGACTAGAATTCACAGTCTCCTGGTGATTGGCCTAAAGTCACCCAACTGGCCTTCATGCCTAAGGCAGACTAGAACTCACAGACTCCTGGTGATTGGCCTAAAGTCACCCAACTGGCTTTCATGCATAAGGTGGGACTAGAATTCACAGTCTCCTGGTGATTGGCCTAAAGTCACCCAACTGGCCTTCATGCCTAAGGCAGACTAGAATTCACAGACTCCTGGTGATTGGCCTAAAGTCACCCAACTGGCTTTCATGCATAAGGTGGGACTAGAATTCACAGTCTCCTGGTGATTGGCCTAAAGTCACCCAACTGGCCTTCATGCCTAAGGCAGACTAGAATTCACAGACTCCTGGTGATTGGCCTAAAGTCACCCAACTGGCTTTCATGCATAAGGTGGGACTAGAATTCACAGTCTCCTGGTGATTGGCCTAAAGTCACCCAACTGGCTTTCATGCATAAGGTGGGACTAGAACTCACAGTCTCCTGGTGATTGGCCTAAAGTCACCCAACTGGCTTTCATGCATAAGGTGGGACTAGAACTCACAGTCTCCTGGTGATTGGTCCAACATCGCCGAGACGACTTTCATGTCAATGGCAGGATTAGAATTCACCGTCTCCTTGTGATCAGCCCAAGATCCCCCAGTTGGCTTTCATGCCTAAAGTAGAACTAGAACTCACTGTCTCCTGATTTTTAGGCCAGCACTTTAGCCATTACACCCAACCGGCTCTATTTGAAAGAGTTATAATAATTTAAAGAAGCGTTTTGGCCAAATGCCTCATGATAATATGATTTTAAGGGGAAGAAAGGCATTGAAATGAGAACAGGTGATAATATACATGTATATAAATATATGTACTTAATATGTGCATATTTAATTTAATTACTTAAAACCCAGGCCTTTCTTCGCATGGAACATTTAATTGCATGTTTTATGTGCATAATGGAAACGACTGTTAAAAAAAATTAGAACATCTGTCCCTTGATGTCTTATTCTGCATTGCTTCTCTGGTGCATTATGAAATCTTTAATTCCCTTGAAGCATATTTATTTTAAATAGATTGATTTTGCACTAACATTTGCGCCAACTGTTACCATTTACCTGAGCACACAAGGATGGGTGTGGGAAGATAAGGTTAGATCAAAATTTCTCAGTAAATTATTAAATCCTTTTTTTTTGGTGCAATTCCATTTTTCCAATTAAATATCAATGTTCAACATTTCATCTGTGGGATCTTTTCGTTTGATTTACTGCCGGCTAATTCCCTATTAATGTTTGTTAAGTTCTTCCATCTTGCGTGTTAATTATCCCACAGCTAGCTCCATTCTGATCGTGTTGTTAATCCTTTAAACAGAAATGTCCCCTTTATGCTTATTTATTTATTTATTTCCCTGGAAGACTGTAAGTTTTGGAATCGCTCATACTAGTCTCCAAGCTCCATGGCAATAAGATCTATGTTCTTCTTGAAAGGGTAACGCAGAGAAAGTAAGGGAGGGGAATCAAGAGTAGGAGAGAGGGTTAGAAAGAGAAGAAGGGAGAAGGAGAGGGGAAAGAGAGGGGGAAGAAGAAAAGAGGAAGGAGAGGAGGAAGGAAGAAGTTAGAGAAGGGTTGGAAGGAGAAAGGTGTTGCAAAAGAAGATGAAGACAGACATATATATATATATATATATATATATATATATATATATATATATATATATATATATATATATATATATATATATATATATATATATATATATATATATATATATATATATATGTTTTCGTAGATTTTTACGGGTGTAGGTATGCTGGTTTTGTTGTATTCGGGTCTTTTCCCGTGTAAGGTTGAGATTGTCTTTGCAACGTTTCGGCAGGATCTCACCTGCCATCTTCAAGCGTGGGCTCAAAATGTGGGCTTAAATTGGGAACGGAGCTGCCGTCTTTCTGTAAGTCTTGGTGGGAGGGGATGGGGTGCTGGCTTTGTTTCAGTAAGTGGTTACTGAAACAAAGCCAGCACCCCATCCCCTCCCACCAAGACTTACAGAAAGACGGCAGCTCCGTTCCCAATTTAAGCCCACATTTTGAGCCCACGCTTGAAGATGGCAGGTGAGATCCTGCCGAAACGTTGCAAAGACAATCTCAACCTTACACGGGAAAAGACCCGAATACAACAAAACAAGCATATATATATATATATATATATATATATATATATATATATATATATATGTATGTATGTATGTATGTATGTATGTATGTATGTATGTATGTATGTATGTATGTACTGTATGTATGTGTGTAAAAATGAATATAGTGACTATGATGAATAGACAAATGCTAAATAGCAATTATAAAAATGTATATCTAAATGAATTTGAAAGGGAAAAATAAAAAAACTTTTACAAAATAAATCTGTCTTCTTCTTCTTGTGACATATCCACCACGTTGGTGATCATTTTTGGCATCAGTAAGATGTATAGTAAGATCTTACTCAAAAGATCTTACTTACAGAGCTGAAAAAGCTTTAGATTTAGATTTACTTTATTGTCATTGTAGGTATATACACAGTACCCACATACAACAAAATTCACATAACACCCAGAGACCAGGCCCAACACACATGACTATCCCCAAACACACCCCCACCCACCAACAATTCCCCCCTCCCCTAAACCACCCAAGCATCCACACAACAGACCAAGCAGAGCTGCCCAGCAGCCGGTGTCCCTTCAGTTGACTGTTGAGTGCAGTTATAGCTGTGGGATAAAAACTATTCAGAAGACGTGCAGTCTGAGTTTTCATTGTTCTGTATCTTCTGCCAGAAGGCAACAGTCCAAAAAAGATTGTAAGTAGGATGGGAAGAGTCTCTAAGAATGTTGTGCAACTTCCTCAAATGACAAGATGCGAAGATGTCGTCCAGGGCTGGTAGCTGGAGCCTGGTGATATTCTGGGCAGTTTCAATGATTCTCTGTAGGGCTTTTTTGTCCTCTATTGCTCTGCCCCGTGATTTGCCGGAGACCTTGCCATGCTTGACAAGAGTCCGAGTTTCTCAGATAAGAAGCAAAATGTCTTCAAAGAAAGAAAGAGAGAGAGAGAGAGAAAGAAAGAGAGAGGGAAAGAAAGAAAGAGAGAGAGAAAGAGAGAGAGAGAGAGAGAAAGAGAGAGAGAGAAAGAGAGAGAAAGTAAGAAAGAGAGAAAGAGAGAGAAAGAAAAAGAGAGAGAGAAAGAAAGAAAGAAAGAAAGAAAGAGAGAAAGTAAGAAAGAGAGAAAGAAAGAAAGAAAGAAAGAGAGACAGAGAAAGAGAGAGAAAGAAAGAGAAAGAAAGAGAGAGAGAAGGAGAGAAAGAGAGACAGAAAGAAAGAACGAAAAAAAGAGAGAAAGAAAGAGAAAGAAAGAAAGAGAGAGAGAGAAAGAGAGAGAAAGAGGGGGAGAGATAGAAAGAAAGAGAGAGAGAGAGAGAGCAAGTAAGAAAGAGAGAGAGAGAAAGAGAGAGAAAGAGGGGGAGAGAGAGAAAGAAAGAGAGAGAAAAAGAGAGAGCAAGTAAGAAAGAGAGAGAAAAAGAAGAGAGAAAGAAAGAAAAAGAGAGAGAGAAAGAAAGAAAGAGAGAGAGAGAAAAAAAGAGAGAGAGAGAGAAAGAAAGAAAGAAAGAAAGAAAGAAAGAAAGAAAGAAAGAAAGAAAGAAAGAAAGAAAGAAAGTCCAGTTGCCTCTTGAAAAAGCACCTTTGGGACATCTTCCTCAAAAGGACTTGAGATGGTCCGTTAGAAGAAGAGATAGAAATGGATCTCCGGTGTCAGGATGCGGCTGCATTTTCAAGGTGACGGAGAACTTTAAGCGAAGTCCAGGAACACAGGCAGAATTCACGGGATTGTCTTTTTTTTTTTTTAACAGCAACCAGATTGGGGAGTGATCATTTCAAACAAACACCGCTGTTGCTCTTGTTATAGCAACCAGATTGGGGGTGATTGCTATGTCTTCCCTCCTTTCAAACAATGATCACTCAATACACCGATAAAAATCTTATTCTGCTTGACAGCCATTGGAGAGTCTCGCCCAAACTCACCGAGGGTAGAAAATTAGACCCACTCAGCTTCTGCTACCCTTATTGGAAACATGATGGTCTCCTTTATCAGCAATCTTGACAGCTGTCTGTGCCTCCAGGGCCCCTGCCAATCTCAAATCCATTTGCAGAGAAGAGGGGCAAGCTGCCCTGGGTTCTGTTTTGCTGTGACACGTTCTTTTGCCCTGCTTTTTCCACTCGTCTTGTGGCTCTTCAGAATGGCTAACCTTTTCCTTCTTTATTCTTTTTCCAAAGCCATACCTTTGACAAATACATTGCATTTCAGCCTTCCACTTTCCCAAAGAGCCATGCTTCTGAGAGAAGAAGTAAGAGGCAATTTTAAGCCTCTGTTCAGACGATGCTGCCTTTGCTACGAGATGCCACTCTTACAAAAGAACGGGACAATTAATCAGGGGATAATCAGAGAATAGAAGAGAAGAGAATAATAAAATATGGGATAGAATAGAATAGAATAGAATAATAAAATATGGAATAGAATAGAATAGTAAAATATGGAATAGAATAGAATGAGAAATTAGAGTAGAATAGAATAAGAAATTAGTAGAGTAGAATAGAATAAATAGGATAGAATAGAATAATAAAATATGGAATAGAATAAGAAATTAGAATAGAGTAGAGTAGAGTAGAATTGAATAGCATAATAAAATATGGAATAGAATAGAATAATAAATTAGAATAGAGTAGAGTAGAGTAGAGTAGAATAGAATAGAATAGAATAAGAAATTAGAACAGAATAGAGTAGAGTAGAATAAATAGAATAGGAATAATACAATATGGAATAGAATAGAATAAGAAATTAGAATAGAGTAGAATAGAATAGAATAAATAGAATAGAATAATAAAATATGGAATAGAATAGAATAAGAAATAGAGTAGAATATAATAGAAGTGAATAAGAAATTAGAATAGAATAGAGTAGAATAGAATGAATAGAGTAGAATAGAGTAGAATAGAATAGAATAGAATTATTTATTTCGCCAAATGTGATTGGACACACAAGGAATTTGTCTTTGGTGCATATGCTCTCAGTGTACATAAAAAGACAAGATACATTCGGCAAGAATTATAAGGTACAGTGCTTAATTATACTCATAGGGTACAAATAAGCAATCAGGAAACAACCAATATAAATATAAATAGAGTAGAATATAGAATAGAATTTAATACTAGAATAGACTAGAACAGCAGACAATAGAAAATGTAATGGAACAGAGGAGAGATAGAAGAGGAGAGGTGGAGAGGAGGAGAGAAGAGAAGAGGAATGGAATGGAATGGAATGGAATAGAATAGAATAGAATAGAATAGAATAGAATAGAATAGAATAGAATAGAATAGAATAATTTATTGGCCAAGTGTGATTGGACACACAAGGAATTTGTCTTTAATGCAGATGCTCTCAGTGTACATAAAAAGACAAGATACATTCATCACGAATCATAAGGTACAACACTTAATGATAGTCATAGGATACAAATAAGCAATCAGGAAATAATCAACATCAATACAAATCGTAAGGATACAAGCAACAAAGTTACAGTCCTGCAGTCATAAGTGGGAGGAGATGGGTGATAGGGACAATGAGAAGACTAATAGTAATGCAGCCTTAGTGAATAGTTTGACAGTGGGGAGGGAATTATTTGTTTAGCAAAGTGATGACACTTGGGGAAAAACTGTCCTTGTATCTAGTTGTCTTGGTGTGCAGTGCCCTATAGCGCCTTTTTGAGGGTAGAAGTCCAGGATGTCCAGGATGCGTGGGATCTGTAGATATTTTCACAGCCCTCTTTTTGACTCGTGCAGTGTGCAGGTCCTCAATGGAAGGCAAGTTGGTAGCCATTGTTTTTTCTGCAGTTCTAATTATCCCTCGAAGTCTGTGTCTGTCTTGTTGGGTTGCAGAGCCAAACCAGACAGTTATGGAGGTGATGCGCACCACATGTGTGTGCACAAATGCTGCACGCATCCATGTGGGTGACACCGGGGCCGTTCCAACCGTACCGGTTGGAACGGAATCCGGAACCTACCATTGATGTGGGCCATAGGTTTGCCATCACAGACCTATATAATAGAAGAAGATACAAACGAAACTCAAAAGGAAGGGAAAAGAACAGGGGTGAAATCTAGCAGGTTCTGGAGAAGTGGTAGTGCAAATTTTGAGTAGTTCGGAGAACTGGTAGTGGAAGTTTTGAGTACCTCAGAGAACCGGCAAATGCCACCTCTGACTGGCCCCAGAGTGGGATGAGAATGGAGACTTTGCAGTATCCTTCCCTCAGGAGTGGGGAGGGAATGGAGATTTTGCAGTATCCTTCCCTCAGGAGTGGGGAGGGAATGGAGATTTTGCAGTATCCTTCCCTCAGGAGTGGAGAGGGAATGGAGATTTTGCAGTATTCTTCCCTCAGGAGTGGGGAGGGAATGGAGATTTTGCAGTATTCTTCCCCTGCCCTCAGAACCGATAGAAAAAAAAATTGAATTTCACCACTAGAAAAGAAAGAAAAAAGAGAAGCTTTGAACATTAAAATAAGAAGATCTTAGAACGCTGGAGTTTTAAAAATTCATTATATCTTATTGGGATAAAACAAAGACACAAGAAAAAAATTAGGCTGAAAAAATCCCTGTGTTGGGTGTCAGCTTCATTCCAGCCAAACCGCTGCCCCAAAAGCTACCTTGAAGGAAACAAAATGAAGACTAACTAGTCCCAGAAAAAGACTTTTGGCCATCGTCTAAATCCTCCTTCATCCTTTAGCCTCTGGAAATCTGGAAAGTCTTATTGTAACCTCTTCTCAAAATTAGAGTTATAGCTTTAACAAGATAACAGAATCTGACGGGACATTGGAGGTCTTCTACTGCAAAGCAGGAGACACTATAACCATGATGGTGAACCATCTCTGAGGGAACGCGAGCCTTTGCCCTAGGTCAGCTGCAGTACGCATGCAAGTGCCGGCCAACTGATTTTCGGCCTTCGAAGGGCCTCCGGAGAGCTGGGGGAGGCCGTTTTCGCCCTCCCCAGGCTTCCCGGAAAGCCTCCGAAGCCTTGGGAGGGTGAAAAATGAGCCTACCTATGGGCTATTTCCACACTCCGGAGGCTTCAGTGAGGCCTGCTAGGCCCAAAATGGGGCGGGGCGGGGGGTTGTGCGTGCATGCGCAGAGGGGCGGAGCAGTGGGGAGGTCATGCGCGCATGCATGGGAGGCGCGAGGGGATTGAATTATGGGTGTGGAGACGCGCATGCATGCTATTGCATACTCTTGCGCACTTTCGGCTCCCGAGCCAAAAAAGGTTAGCCATCCCTGCTCTATAGAGTCAGAACCTATCGGAGAGGCGAAACGTTTACCTCCAAACCGCCAGACCGCATTTGGACCGCCAGACTTTTGGTAAATCAGCTCTCCAGCTCCCTTTAATCTGTTGCAAAGGAAATCTCTTAACTAACCTACCAATAATGCCATAATTGGATTTCGGCTACCTCTTAAGAAAGGTGGCTGCAAGTGATGAGGGAACGATAAAAGAGAAATGCTTAAATCATTCAGGATGTAATAAGCAGAAGAGTGTTGAACCTACACAAGGCTACAAATAATCTTTCATGCAAGGAGACAGCCAAGAAAGAATGAAAAATTGTTTTAATTTAAATCCAGCAAATTAAATGGATTTGCCAGACAAAAAGGCTGCCTCTTTAGTTAACATTCTACCAGCTCCTTCTATCATTTTTCCAGCGTCAAAAAATATGTATATATCATCTCTTATTTTGTTTTAACTACCTTTACATCAGTCATCATTTCTCCTCAGTATACAGGCCACTTTCCCGGCTAACCGAGTCTGGCTTAATTGGAGTCTATCCAGAAGAGTTCTATAATTAAGTCTAAGACCTGAAGTTCATGATCTTTTGTTTAATCAGATAATTTGGTTTTTAAGCTTTTTGGCTGAGGTTTTAAAGGGAAAAAAGAAAGACGTTTATTTGCCAAGGAAGTTTAATCAGGGTCTTTGCACTGACAATGTATACGTCTTCGGGAGTAATTTCATGGTTAGTTCTATAACCTTGGTCCAAAACAAGAGATTTCTTTCATGGAAATGGTATTGACAATCTCTTGTGCTTATTTACTGATTGTTTTCTTATGCTAGATTGCGATTTGCACATTGGGTATATGCAGAGGTGCTATTCAGTCGGTTCAGACCGGTTCTGGCGAACCGGTAGCGCAAATTTTGAGTAGTTTGGAGAACCGGCAAATACCACCTCTGACTGGCCCTGCCCTCATGTATTCACTGCCCTCCCGAATCCAGCTGATTGGAGTCCCAGCTGATTGGCAGGGTCTTCTTTTGTTGCCCTGCACAGGAGAACGGAGCTGGTCTAGGGAAGAGAAGGACCAGGGGAGACAGGAGAGCAGTCTTCCAATATTTGAGGGGCTGCCACAGAGAGGAGGAGGTCAAGCTATTTTCCAAAGCACCTGAAGGCCAGACAAGGAAGAATGGATGGAAACTGACCAAGGAGAGATTCAACCTAGAAATAAGAAGAAATTTCCTGACAGTGAGAACAATCAACCAATGAAATAGAAGCTGCTTTCGGAAGTTGGGGCAGCTCCATCACTGGAGGTTTTTAAGAAGAGACTGGACTGCCATTTGTCAGAAATGGTGTAGGGCTGGGATGGCGAACCTATGGCACGAGTGCCACAGGTGGCACGCAGAGCCATTTGTCAGGACACACGAGGCGTTGCCTTGTCAGCTGGCCAGCGTGCATGCATGCGCTGGCCAACTAACTTTAGCCTTTTTTTGAGGCCATTTTTCACCCTCCCCAGGCTTGAGGAGGCCTGAGGAGGGCGAAAACAGCCTCTCCTGCCCTCCGGAGGCCCTCCAGAGGCTTCAGGAGCTTCCCTTAAGCCTCCAGAGTGCAAAAACCCAGGCCTACGAGCAAACCGGAAGTTCAGGAATGGACTTCCGGTTTCCTTGTAAGGCTGGTTTAAGCCCTCTGGACCCTTTAGGGGCTTTCCAGAGGCTTCCCTGAAGGCTCCGGATGACTAAAAACAGCCGAATGGACAAATATACAGTCTTGCAACCTCCTCCACCTACGTATTTAATTATTTAACTGTTTTATGTATGTATTTTATAACGCATTTTAGTGACTGTACACCGCCCCGAGTCCCTTTCGGGAGAGGGGGCGGTCTATAAATACGAATAATAAATAAATAAAATAAAAACCAGTTTGTCACTTCTGCTTTGTCTGTAGGGCTGTTTTTCGTCCTCTGGACTTCTGGTTTGCTCGTAGGGTCATTTTCTGCCCTCCAGAGCCTTCAAGGAAGCCTCCGGAAGGCCCCTGAAGGCTCCAGAGGGCTAAAACCGGCCCTACAATCAAACCGGAAGTCCATTCCCGAACTTCTGGTTTGTCTGTACGGCTGTTTTTTGCACTCGTTGGGGAAAAAAACCCACTTCCCAATGTCATAAAAAGGAGCTATTTTCTTTAAGATAGGGAGAAGTCTATCTCAGTCCATTTCACACATTATTATTTTTAACGATATTACCATCATCCTTGCCGTATCTATTTTAGCAATCCAAACCCAACTCAAAGAGAATTTTCAAGAAATGCTTAGGATTGCGGTCAATCTTCCTAAGAGAAGCACTCTTATTGTAGACTCATAGAATCACAGGGCTGAGAGGGACCCTTGGAGGTCTTCTAGTCCAGCGGTCCCCAACTGGTGGTCTGTGGACCTCTGATGGTCGGAGAGAAAATTTTGATGGTCCGCAGAATGATTATTTGCATTTTTTATATTGCACTAAAATCAGGGGTCCTCAAACTATGGCCCCTGGGCTGGATACGTGCAGTGAATGTTTGTGTTGCTGCAGAGACTCTCCCCCTTCGGGGTCTTTTTGTGCGGGTCGGAGGGGGGCAGAAATTCCGACTTGGGGTCTGCTTCAGCCTCCTGGTGTGGGTCTGTGGGTGAAGGCTGGAGGGAAGTGTTGCTGGTGGCGTAGAGCCAGAGGGCCTCGTTCCAGTGGGACTGCATCAAGGCCTGTATTGAATACTGAGCTGATAGAAGAGACGTGGAACGGCTGAGGTAAGTAGAACAGCTTTTATTTAACAGAACCAGCTAACAGGTAATTATATGCAGAGTTCAGCACTTCGCCCTGTTTGACAGCTATTTATACACAGGCTGTCAAGCAGGGCGACCAATAGTAACGTAGGAAATAGCCCACGCTCAGCCAGCCGCGCATTAGCCAATCAGGCGTGGCTCAGCAGGAGCCGGCTGTCAGCTGTAAGTCGAGGACTTGCAGCCGGTTGTAAGTCGAGGACTTAGGAACAGCCTGGAACTGGTTGACCATCTCAGGCCGCTGAGCCTCCAGGCACCAGTCCCTGGGCTTGCACTCCCACAGGACTTCCCTCTGCTTGGAAAGCCTAACTCACTTAATAACTGGAAATTTGGGCCCAGTTGTGGTCGTATGTCCAAGACTACCTGTATGTTGTTTACACAGATCCCAGGAAAGGAGTAGCATCTAACAAAGTAAGGGCTTTAAAAAGAAAAACAATGCAACTGAATGCACTTTTGCACCAATAAAATTCACAATTCTTCCCCATACTTTTCTACCCATGTCATATACTCTGTACCAGAAGATTCTTATATACAACTACAACCATTATTTTCCTTCCTTTCTTCCTTCCTTTTTTCATTCTTCCTCTCATTTCCATGTAGAAAAACGAGCAGAATAATCTTATATACCACAACAGCCATTATTTTCCTTCCTTCCTTCCTTCCTTCCTTCCTTCCTTCCTTCCTTCCTTCCTTCCTTCCTTCCTTCCTTCCTTTTTTCATTCTTCCTCTCATTTCCATGTAGGAAAATGAGCAGAATAATCTTATATACAGCCAGTTATCCTTTTATATGCACGTTCTTTCTTTACATCCATTTGGTTGGATGAATAACTTCTAATATGTTTTTATGTGGAATTCAGCTTCTTTTTCCTCTTTCTCATTTCCCCCCCCCCAGGTCCATTTCCACCCTCCCCTAAAATTGCCTTTTTGACCCCAACAAAGAAACGGCCTGTCTCACATTCAGATGACTGATTATTGCTGCATCCTTTGCAGATTCTCTTAACCTTTCATCATAAACAATTAAATCAGCCATGCTTTTAGATGTATATCCATTCCTTTGCCATGCTTACGTATCAATATTTACGCTTGCCCAACGAAAATAGGCTGATTTTTTTTCTTTGTTTGAAGCATATGCTTACCAATCAGTCACTATTATTATTCCTTCTTGTACCCCTGAATGGCCCTATTACTCTCTCATCTAATTTTCACACGTCGATAGGTGTTGTGCGGTAGAATAATATTTCCTCTGGATTGCATTCAATCAGAGGGTTACACAAGTTTCTACCCAAAGCCTATCTCTGCCTTTTTCGCTATCACCATTCAGTCAAATAGAGCATGCAGCTAATGGCAACCTGTGGGTTCCTACTTTTAGGAGCATCTGCAATTATCCAGAGGACACTAATTCATGCTTTCAAACGTATGTTGTTGGTCCCTCGGTACATAATTAAAACTGCGTTTTTATTTGCCATAGGATTGGGTCACTTTCCTTTGTGTCTATGCCATCCTTCCCATTTCTCTTAATTTTAGAGATACCCTTCCTTCCTTCCTTCCTTCCTTCCTTCCTTCCTTCCTTCCTTCCTTCCTTCCTTCCTTCCTTCCTACCTACCTACCTACCTACCTACCTACCTACCTACCTTCCTGCCTCCCACCCTTCCTCCCTCCCTCCCTCCCTCCCTTCCCTTCTCTTCCCTTCCAGTGGTGGGTTCCTAACCGGTTTACTATACCAATTCGCTTCGAGGACCCAGATTGCTGGGGGCAAGAGGCTGACTGTGTAAACTGCTTAGAGAGGTTTGTACAGGAATGGGAAGCAGTATATAAGTCTAAGTGCCATTGGGAAGGAAGGAAGGAAGGAAGGAAGGAAGGAAGGAAGGAAGGAAGGGAGGGAGGGAGGGAGGGAGGGAGGGAGTAAGTAGTCATGGTGGTGCAGTGGTTAGAATGCAGTATTGCAAACTCTGCCTGCAGCCAGGAGTTTGATGCTGACTGGCTCAAGGTTGACTCTGTCACTGCGTTAATTTGGTTTGCCAACTTGAGCTTATCTTCTGAGTTATACTGTAGAGATGTTTTCTTATCTGAAAATGATTTACTGCGCATGCCTCATAATACGTCACACATTCTTGTACTTTCCTTCTGATCTTCCGTTTGCCTGCCGGAGGAGGTGGGCAACAATTGCTCTTGCCAAAATGTAAGATTTAGATAGTAAGATTTATTTTATTTCATATTAAAGTTTGTTTTCATTAGAACATATTCCCGGGTTTTATTTTCTGCTTATTCGGGGATATGCTTCTTGGAAGGGCTGACGGTCCGCACCTCGTTAATCGGAGGTGGTGGGGGGGGGGAAACTTCCCCTCCTTCACAAACTCAGCCTTCCATCCTTCCAAGGTGGGTAAAATGAGGACCCAGATTATTGGGGGCAAGAGGCTGACTGTGTAAACTGTTTAGAGAGGTTTGTAAAGGCCTGGGAAGCGGTATATAAGTCTAAGTGCTATTGGGAAGGAAGGAAGGAAGGAAGGAAGGAAGGAAGGAAGGAAGGAAGGAAGGAAGGAAGGAAGGAAAGAAAGGAGGAGGGAAGGAAGGAAGGCGCCATGGTGGCGCAGTGCTTAGAATGCAGTATTACAAACTCTGCCCACAGCCAGAAGTTCGATGTTGACTGGCTCAAAGTTGACTCAGCCTTCCAGGTCAGTAAAGTGAGGTCCCAGATTGCTGGGGGCAATAGGCTGAGTCTGTAAACTGATTAGAGAGGGCTGTAAAGCACGATGAAGCGGTATATAAGTCTAAGGGCTGTTGCGATTTGTTCTGTTGAAGGGGGAAAAACAGCTCTTTTCACCTTTTTTTAAAAAAAATTAATAATTGTACTATTGGAGGGGGGGGGGATTGTAACCCAAGTGGAAAACGCCTGTGACACTGGGTGTCATCCATTCCCACTGCTAAATCAATATTATGCGCACACAATACTATTATCTCTCAGAGAAACGAGACGTGCCAGAGGTCAGCCAGCTTTAAAGCTCATATGCTAATGCCCCGACTGTATTTCACCGTTTTGAGGTCACCAGTGGTTACGTTTGCTTTTAGAAAGTAGATTAGCTCATTTCGGATCTGAATTACACGAAACCAGCCTCTCGCTTCTCCTGCACTCTGGCCTGCCTGTTTTGTGACTGTGAGGAAAGGTCATTAGACTGGAACATTACCCAGACCCGGCGAAAGGAAAATATGAAAGCCGCGGCAGAAAACTGTCTTGGAGTCAGGGTGATATGAGTAAGCCCTACAGCTTCCTAAGATGATTCTGAGAATCACTTGTGCCAAAGGTGCTTTTTTTTTTTTTCAAGAGGCAACTGGACTTTCTGGTTTTTTTCCTTCTTTGAAGAGGTTTCGCTTCTCATCCAAGAAGCTTCTTCTTCTGAAGAAGCTTCCTGGATGAGAAGAGAAACCTCTTCAAAGAAAAACCAGAAAGTCCAGTTGCCTCTTGGGAAAAAAAAGTACCTTTGGGGACAACCGTGATCTGGATGACTGAAATTTTCCATAGACATTAACTATTCACTTTGGGATAAACACCCTTTGAATGGTGCACGGGTATGAACCAATGGTGAAATCTAATTTTTTTCCTACCGGTCCTGTGGGCGTGGCTTGGTGGGGCGGTCATGTGACTGGGTGGGTGTGGCTATGTAGTCAAGTGACTGGGGCGGAAACTCACTTTAACAATGTCCTGCTGGAGAAGGGGGTTGGACTAGATGACCTCCAGGTCCCTTCCAGCCTTGGGTTCCTATGATATTTCAAGGTATCCTCTGAAGCTGCGTCTAGTCAAGTGCCAGGTGTGTGGTCCTCCCTCCTTCTCCTTTTCCCCTCCCTCCCCCCCCCCCTCTCTCTCTCTCTTTCTTTTGCAGCACCCCCCCCCCCCCCCCCCACACACACACATTAAAGCATTTTTTCCCTGCCTATTTGCCCGGACTGGCAGGGAAAAAATGCTTTAAAAAGTGGAGGAAAAAAGCTTCCGAGGATCGCGCAGCTCATAGCTGAGCCATGCCTTCCTCGGAAACTTGTTTTTTTACTACCGGTTCACAGAACCAAGAACAATCGTCCCTATTGGTTCAGCCGAACCAGGCCGAACGGGGAAGATTTCACCCAGGGATGGGTTCCTGACAGTTCTAACTCTTCTATAGAAGAGGTTCCACAAATGTACAGTGCCGTTTAGAACCGGTTCCATCTCCCTCCCTCCGCCCGTCCGCACATCATCAAGATGAAGAGTGAGAGGAGGAATTCTGGGAGTTGAAGTCCACAAGTCTTAAAGCTATCAAGTTTGAACACCCCTGGGTTTTTTTTCTAAAGGGTTAGGGGTGCAAGGGTCTTGTAACTTGACAGTGTTAAGACTTGCACACTTCAATGCCAGAGTTCCTGAGCCAACATGACTGGAGGAGGAATTCTGGGAGTTGAAGTCCACAAGTCTTAAAGCTGTCAAGTTTGAACACCCCTGGGTTTTTTTTTCTAAAGGGTTAGGGATGCAAGGGTCTTGTAACTTGACAGCTTTAAGACTTGTGTGCTTCAAATGCCAGAGTTTCTGAGCCAACATTTGGTTGCTAAGCAAGAGCATTGTTAAGTGAGTTTCACCGCATTTTACAAGTTGGCCACGCCCACCCAGTCACATGACTGCCAAGCCACTCCCACTCGGTCACATGGCTGGCAAGCTATTCACACCCGGTCACATGGCCGGCAAGCCACTCCCACAAAGCAGGGCACACCTACAGAAGAGTGGGAAGGTAACAGCGTTCCATGCATCTTTGCCGTTTAGTCATGCCGGCCACATGACCACAGAGATGTCTTTGGACAGTGCTGGCTCTTCGGCTTTGAAAAGGAGATCTGCACCGCCTCCTAGAGTCGGGAACAACTAGCACATATGTGTGAGGGGAACCTTTACCTTCGTTTAATAAAGAAGGACTAGGGGAGACATGATAGCAGTCTTCCAATATCTCAGGGGTTGCCCCAAAGAAGAGGGAGTCAAGCTATTCTCCAAGGCAAATGTTCCATACTGGAAGTTTTTAAGGAGAGACTGTATAACCATTTCTCTGAAGTGCTGTAGGGTTTCCTGCCTAAGCAGGGAGTTGAATGAGAAGACCTCTAAGGTCCCTTCTAGTTCTTCTGTTATTCTGTTATATCTCTCTGTCAAACTCCTTGTTTTCTTTTCTTGTGTTGTTTTGTTTGTTTTCTTTTTGTAATCCGCTGCCTGTAAAAAAAAAAATCTGGAAACCTTGAAAACGGACCAATTTCTAGACCTTTTCGACTAGCCAAATAGCATTGCCCAAACAATGGATTTCAAACAGTTTCTTGTGGTCCCCATGTCTAACTTTCTTTTCAGGGAGTGACAAAGGGACTCACACTGTCAGGGAGACTATCAGCAAATCAATCTGTTTTTTTTTTGTTGTTGTTGTTAATTGTGTCTCTTTATCCATATGCCTGTTGAGTTGTTTTCTGCACTGTTGACCATGCTTTTGAGGTCTGTACATTCCAAGATGTTTTTGAAAAGATACCTTAAACGCATGCTCCTCACTGATTTTCATTTTCATTTTTGTATTTATTTGGAGGCAGGAATTGTGAGAACCGTCTGGAAATGCAAAATCCTTTACATTCGGATAGACTTAGCTCAACTCAAATTGGAGCCCGCAGAGATCAAAAGCCACAAAGCATCTCTAGCCACAAAAGTTAGATCCAGAGAGAGAACTTTATAACATACAAACTTTTCATTACATATTAGTAAAAATGTATGTATGTTATGTGTGTATGTATGTATGCATGGGGGGGGGGGGTTCCTGGTACTGGTTTGCTTCACACATGCTTTATGGAGTGGAGTGGAGTGGAATAGAATAGAATAGAATAGAATGGAAAGGAATAGAACAGAATAGAATAGAGAGTGGAGTGGAGTGGAATGGAATAGAATAGAATAGAATAGAATAGAATAGAATAGAATGGAATAGAATAGAATGGAATAGAATGGAATAGAATGGAATAGAATGGAATAGAATGGAATAGAATGGAATAGAAAGGAATAGAACAGAATAGAATAGAGAGTGGAGTGGAGTGGAGTGGAGTGGAATGGAATGGAATGGAATAGAATAGAATAGAATAGAATAGAATAGAATAGAATAGAATAGAATAGAATAGAAAGGAATAGAACAGAATAGAATAGAGAGTCGAGTGGAGTGGAATGGAATGGAATATAATAGAATAGAATAGAGTAGAATGGAAAGGAATAGAATAGAATAGAATAGAATAGAATAGAATAGAATAGAGAGTGGAGTGGAGTGGAGTGGAGTGGAATGGAATAGAATAGAATAGAATAGAATAGAATAGAATAGAATAGAATAGAATAGAATAGAATGGAATAGAACAGAATAGAATAGAGAGTGGAGTGGAGTGGAGTGGAGTGGAATGGAATAGAATAGAATAGAATAGAATAGAATAGAATAGAATAGAAAGGAATAGAACAGAATAGAGAGTGGAGTGGAATGGAATGGAATGGAATAGAATAGAATAGAATAGAATAGAATGGAAAGGAATAGAACAGAATAGAATAGAGAGTGGAGTGGAGTGGAGTGGAATGGAATGGAATGGAATGGAAAGGAATAGAACATAATAGAATAGAGAGTGGAGTGGAGTGGAATGGAATGGAATAGAATAGAATAGAATAGAGTAGAATGGAAAGCAATAGAACAGAATAGAATAGAGAGTGGAGTGGAGTGGAGTGGAATGGAATAGAATAGAACAGAATAGAATAGAGAGTGGAGTGGAGTGGAGTGGAATGGAATGGAATGGAATGGAATGGAATAGAATAGAACAGAATAGAATAGAGAGTGGAGTGGAGTGGAATGGAATAGAATAGAATAGAATAGAATAGAATAGAATAGAATAGAATAGAATGGAATAGAATGGAATAGAATGGAATAGAATGGAATAGAATGGAATAGAACAGAATAGAACAGAATAGAATAGAGAGTGGAGTGGAGTGGAGTGGAATGGAATGGAATGGAATAGAATAGAATAGAATAGAATAGAATAGAATAGAATAGAATAGAATAGAATAGAAAGGAATAGAACAGAATAGAATAGAGAGTCGAGTGGAGTGGAATGGAATGGAATATAATAGAATAGAATAGAGTAGAATGGAAAGGAATAGAATAGAATAGAATAGAGAGTGGAGTGGAGTGGAGTGGAGTGGAATGGAATAGAATAGAATAGAATAGAATGGAATAGAACAGAATAGAATAGAGAGTGGAGTGGAGTGGAGTGGAATGGAATAGAATAGAATAGAATAGAATAGAATAGAATAGAATAGAATAGAAAGGAATAGAACAGAATAGAGAGTGGAGTGGAATGGAATGGAATGGAATAGAATAGAATAGAATAGAATAGAATGGAAAGGAATAGAACAGAATAGAATAGAGAGTGGAGTGGAGTGGAGTGGAGTGGAATGGAATGGAATGGAATGGAAAGGAATAGAACATAATAGAATAGAGAGTGGAATGGAGTGGAATGGAATGGAATAGAATAGAATAGAATAGAATAGAGTAGAATGGAAAGGAATAGAACAGAATAGAATAGAGAGTGGAGTGGAGTGGAGTGGAATGGAATAGAATAGAACAGAATAGAATAGAGAGTGGAGTGGAGTGGAGTGGAATGGAATGGAATAGAATAGAACAGAATAGAATAGAGAGTGGAGTGGAGTGGAG
This sequence comes from Natrix helvetica, assembly GCF_964273705.1. Lineage (NCBI taxonomy): Eukaryota > Metazoa > Chordata > Lepidosauria > Squamata > Natricidae > Natrix > Natrix helvetica. The sequence continues at coordinate 5,925,573 of NC_138550.1, read as the reverse complement.
TGGAATGGAATGGAATGGAATAGAATAGAACAGAATAGAATAGAGAGTGGAGTGGAGTGGAGTGGAATGGAATGGAATGGAAAGGAATAGAACAGAATAGAATAGAGAGTGGAGTGGAGTGGAGTGGAATGGAATGGAATAGAATAGAATAGAATACAGTAGAATGGAAAGGAATAGAACAGAATAGAATAGAGAGTGGAGTGGAGTGGAGTGGAATGGAATGGAATAGAATAGAACAGAATAGAATAGAGAGTGGAGTGGAGTGGAATGGAATAGAATAGAACAGAATAGAATAGAGAGTGGAGTGGAGTGGAATGGAATGGAATGGAAAGGAATAGAACAGAATAGAATAGAGAGTGGAGTGGAGTGGAGTGGAGTGGAATGGAATGGAATAGAATAGAACAGAATAGAATAGAGAGTGAAGTGGAGTGGAATGGAATAGAATAGAACAGAATAGAATAGAGAGTGGAGTGGAGTGGAATGGAATGGAATAGAATAGAACAGAATAGAATAGAGAGTGGAGTGGAGTGGAGTGGAATGGAATGGAATGGAATAGAATAGAATAGAACAGAATAGAATAGAATAGAATAGAATAGAATAGAGAGTGGAGTGGAGTGGAGTGGAGTGGAGTGGAATGGAATGGAATAGAATAGAACAGAACAGAATAGAGAGTGGAGTGGAGTGGAATGGAATGGAATAGAATAGAATAGAATGGAATGGAATGGAATGGAATAGAATGGAATAGAATGGAATAGAAAGGAATAGAACAGAATAGAATAGAGAGTGGAGTGGAGTGGAGTGGAGTGGAGTGGAATGGAATGGAATGGAATAGAATAGAATAGAATAGAATAGAATAGAATAGAATAGAATAGAAAGGAATAGAACAGAATAGAATAGAGAGTCGAGTGGAGTGGAATGGAATGGAATATAATAGAATAGAATAGAGTAGAATGGAAAGGAATAGAATAGAATAGAGAGTGGAGTGGAGTGGAGTGGAATAGAATGGAATAGAATAGAATAGAATAGAATAGAATAGAATAGAATAGAATGGAATGGAATAGAACAGAACAGAATAGAGAGTGGAGTGGAGTGGAGTGGAGTGGAGTGGAGTGGAATGGAATGGAATAGAATAGAATAGAATAGAATAGAATAGAAAGGAATAGAACAGAATAGAGAGTGGAGTGGAATGGAATAGAATGGAATGGAATAGAATAGAATAGAATAGAATAGAATAGAATGGAAAGGAATAGAACAGAATAGAATAGAGAGTAGAGTGGAGTGGAGTGGAGTGGAGTGGAGTGGAATGGAATGGAATGGAATGGAATGGAAAGGAATAGAACATAATAGAATAGAGAGTGGAGTGGAGTGGAATGGAATGGAATAGAATAGAATAGAATAGAGTAGAATGGAAAGGAATAGAACAGAATAGAATAGAGAGTGGAGTGGAGTGGAGTGGAGTGGAATGGAATAGAATAGAACAGAATACAATAGAGAGTGGAGTGGAGTGGAGTGGAATGGAATGGAATGGAATGGAATAGAATAGAACAGAATAGAATAGAGAGTAGAGTGGAGTGGAGTGGAGTGGAGTGGAATGGAATGGAATGGAATGGAATAGAATAGAACAGAATAGAATAGAGAGTGGAGTGGAGTGGAGTGGAATGGAATGGAATGGAAAGGAATAGAACAGAATAGAATAGAGAGTGGAGTGGAGTGGAGTGGAATGGAATGGAATGGAAAGGAATAGAACAGAATAGAATAGAGAGTGGAGTGGAGTGGAGTGGAGTGGAATGGAATGGAATAGAATAGAACAGAATAGAATAGAGAGTGAAGTGGAGTGGAATGGAATAGAATAGAACAGAATAGAATAGAGAGTGGAGTGGAGTGGAATGGAATGGAATAGAATAGAACAGAATAGAATAGAGAGTGGAGTGGAGTGGAGTGGAATGGAATGGAATGGAATAGAATAGAATAGAACAGAATAGAATAGAATAGAATAGAGAGTGGAGTGGAGTGGAGTGGAGTGGAGTGGAATGGAATGGAATAGAATAGAACAGAACAGAATAGAGAGTGGAGTGGAGTGGAATGGAATGGAATGGAATAGAATAGAATAGAATGGAATGGAATGGAATGGAATAGAATGGAATAGAATGGAATAGAAAGGAATAGAACAGAATAGAATAGAGAGTGGAGTGGAGTGGAGTGGAGTGGAGTGGAATGGAATGGAATGGAATGGAATAGAATAGAATAGAATAGAATAGAATAGAATAGAATAGAAAGGAATAGAACAGAATAGAATAGAGAGTCGAGTGGAGTGGAATGGAATGGAATGGAATATAATAGAATAGAATAGAGTAGAATGGAAAGGAATAGAATAGAATAGAGAGTGGAGTGGAGTGGAGTGGAGTGGAATAGAATGGAATAGAATAGAATAGAATAGAATAGAATAGAATAGAATAGAATAGAATAGAATGGAATGGAATAGAACAGAACAGAATAGAGAGTGGCGTGGAGTGGAGTGGAGTGGAGTGGAATGGAATGGAATAGAATAGAATAGAATAGAATAGAATAGAATAGAAAGGAATAGAACAGAATAGAGAGTGGAGTGGAATGGAATAGAATGGAATGGAATAGAATAGAATAGAATAGAATAGAATAGAATGGAAAGGAATAGAACAGAATAGAATAGAGAGTAGAGTGGAGTGGAGTGGAGTGGAGTGGAGTGGAATGGAATGGAATGGAATGGAATGGAATGGAATGGAATGGAAAGGAATAGAACATAATAGAATAGAGAGTGGAGTGGAGTGGAATGGAATGGAATAGAATAGAATAGAATAGAGTAGAATGGAAAGGAATAGAACAGAATAGAATAGAGAGTGGAGTGGAGTGGAGTGGAATGGAATAGAATAGAACAGAATACAATAGAGAGTGGAGTGGAGTGGAGTGGAATGGAATGGAATGGAATGGAATAGAATAGAACAGAATAGAATAGAGAGTAGAGTGGAGTGGAGTGGAGTGGAGTGGAATGGAATGGAATGGAATGGAATAGAATAGAACAGAATAGAATAGAGAGTGGAGTGGAGTGGAGTGGAATGGAATGGAATGGAAAGGAATAGAACAGAATAGAATAGAGAGTGGAGTGGAGTGGAGTGGAATGGAATGGAATGGAATAGAATAGAATAGAATAGAATAGAATAGAATAGAATACAGTAGAATGGAAAGGAATAGAACAGAATAGAATAGAGAGTGGAGTGGAGTGGAGTGGAATGGAATGGAATAGAATAGAACAGAATAGAATAGAGAGTGGAGTGGAGTGGAATGGAATAGAATAGAACAGAATAGAATAGAGAGTGGAGTGGAGTGGAGTGGAGTGGAATGGAATGGAATGGAATGGAATAGAATAGAACAGAATAGAATAGAGAGTGGAGTGGAGTGGAGTGGAATGGAATGGAATGGAAAGGAATAGAACAGAATAGAATAGAGAGTGGAGTGGAGTGGAGTGGAGTGGAATGGAATGGAATAGAATAGAACAGAATAGAATAGAGAGTGGAGTGGAGTGGAATGGAATAGAATAGAACAGAATAGAATAGAGAGTGGAGTGGAATGGAATGGAATAGAATAGAACAGAATAGAATAGAGAGTGGAGTGGAGTGGAGTGGAATGGAATGGAATGGAATAGAATAGAACAGAACAGAACAGAACAGAACAGAACAGAACAGAATAGAATAGAATAGAATAGAATAGAATAGAGAGTGGAGTGGAGTGGAGTGGAGTGGAATGGAATGGAATAGAATAGAACAGAACAGAATAGAGTGTGGAGTGGAGTGGAATGGAATGGAATAGAATAGAATAGAATAGAATAGAATAGAATAGAATAGAGAGTGGAGTGGAATGGAATGGAATAGAATAGAATAGAATAGAACAGAACAGAATAGAGAGTGGAGTGGAGTGGAGTGGAGTGGAGTGGAATGGAATGGAATGGAATAGAATAGAATAGAATAGAATAGAATAGAATAGAATAGAGAGTGGAGTGGAGTGGAGTGGAGTGGAGTGGAGTGGAGTGGAGTGGAGTGGAATGGAATGGAATAGAATAGAACAGAATAGAATAGAGAGTGGAGAGGAGTGGAGTGGAATGGAATGGAATAGAATAGAATAGAATAGAATAGAATAGAATAGAATAGAGAGTGGAATGGAATGGAATGGAATGGAATAGAATAGAATAGAATAGAATAGAATAGAATAGAGAGTGGAGTGGAGTGGAGTGGAATATAATAGAATAGAATAGAATAACTTTATTGTCACTTTAAATGTATACTAATCACCACACATTAAAATGAAATTACACTGCATACAGCTCTCAAAGGATCACCAATATACACTACATAAATATGACAAAATAAATAAGTACAAAATTATGTATATACCCACATATTATTATTATTATTATTATTATTATTATTATTATTATTATTATTATTATTATTATTATTATTATTATTATTATTATTATTATTATTATTATTATTATACAACACAGAAAAAATGCATGCATTTGATGTCTTAGTTACAGAGGAGATTTCGAAGTCATCCAGCTGGTTTTCATGCTTAAGGCAGGATTAGAACTCTCTGTCACCTAGTTATTGACCCAAAATCACTCAGCCTTCTTACGTGCCTAAGACGGGACTAGAACTCACAGTCTCCTGGTGATTGGCCCAAAGTCACCAGCTGGCTTTCATGCCTAAACTAGGATTAGAACTCAGTCTCCTGGTTTCTAGACCAGCAACTTAACCACTGAGCCAAACTGG
>NC_138550.1:5875771-5913271 GCF_964273705.1 Natrix helvetica | reverse complement strand
CTCTGCCTAGGACTAGAGTTTTAGTAACATATTGATTCCAGCTCTGCTTAGCTCATAAACCATTCTGAGATTATTTCCCATATGTTATTCCTGCAGATAGGTTCATATTTGTTTTGTAGCCCAAGTAAGAACAGGGAGGGGGGAAAAAAAACATGCTTGTGGATTTGATCAGGAAGAACACACACACACACACACACACAGACACAATCATAGATGCCTTTGGATGTTTAATTGGAATGAAAATAAGACGGTGAGTCATAGGTAAATTATCCAATTTTTTTTTAAAAAAAAGTATTACAAATATTTGTTTTTAATCATTTGCATAGTTTTAAGGTTTCTCTGCTTCCCACATTTACTCCTGGATAAGCTGAGAATTTTTTATGCCAAAATACTTCTTTTTTTTAATTAAAAAAACTGGGTTTCGTTTATCTGTGGATGGGCTTATCTGTGTGCTCTACAACATGTGGCATTTTTTCCATTTTTATTTTCTTTGGTTATTTGTGTGTGTGTGTGCGTGCGTGTGTGCTGTTTTTCACTTTGTAAGAAGTCCATCTGTGGGATGGGTGGCTATATATAAATTGAATAAATAAATGAATAAGGATATAGCTATTGAAGGTAACCTCATTTTAACACTTCTAAAAGTGTTACCCTTTAGATAACTTTGCGTCTTACTTGAGAAGATATATCTGTTTCTTTCTTTGTGTGGCATATTTATTTTATTGCTTATATCACGATTTTATGGTTTTGATAAATAACTCCAGGCGGCTAACATACCTCATACAGGTAGGTCTCAATTTACAACCATTCATTTAGTGACAGTCAAAGTGACAAAGGGACGGGAAAAAAATGACTGATGACCCTTTTTCACACTTACGACCGTTACAGCATCCCCCTGGTCACGTGATCAAAATTTAGATGGTTGGCAACTGACTCGTATTTATGACGGTTGCAGTGTCCCGGGATCATCTGATCTGGTTCTGCGACTTCTGACAAGTAAAGTCAATGGGGAAGCCAAATTGGGTTTACAACTTTGTCACTAACTTAACAACTGCAATGATTCACTTAACAATTGTGGCCAAAAATGGTCGTAAAATGGGGCAAAATTCACTGAACAACTGTCTCACTTAACAACAGAAATTTTAGTCTCAATTGTGGTCATAAATTGAGCATAACCGGTACTTGTTTCCCTTCCTATTTTCCACACAATAACAACCCGATGAGGTGAGGTGAGCTGAGACAGAGCAACTGGCCCATCCATTAACTGGATTAATTAATTCACCATCCATTAACTGGATTGATTCAATATTATTACTGAAATTAATATAATTTAATCTAATTAAATATTATTTTAGGGAATAATATCCATTATTGCAAGTTCATCTTGTCACAGGCTGGTCTCCAAACAGTTGCAAAGCCAAGGAGATTCAGAACTAAATATATGGCCTGCAAAATTCCACCTAGCCACTAGATGGCAGGAAAGAGATTTTTTTAAACCCCATGCAACTGTTTTGCTGCCATCTAATGGTATGGTCCGATTATGGCAACTCAGATTTGGTAACCGTGAAGCCAAGGCACTCTTTTGAATGCAATCACTCTGTAAGCACCAGCTTAGCTTCTTACTATAGGCAGCTGCAGCTTGTAAACCCCCTCCATTAAGTATACAGGGCAAAGGACAAAACTACAGTGAGAAACATTATCATTGCGAATTGCGGGAGGTGAAATTTACGGGCCATTTGTGATTTGTTTGCCTTTGTCAATGCCGGTGAACCATTTGTCTGCAGGATAAAAAGCTGGGAAAATGCATAAAGGATACACAACACCACTGGCAAATTACACACATGCTGTGCTTTACTGTTTATCTTAACCTAATGCATACAACAATCAGCTACTTTCCAGATGTAATGGTATATTGGAATTACCTTGAGGGTGGATGCAAAGAGATGCTACCCAGGGAAAATAGATAAAAGGAGGGAGGTGTCCACAAATACTTAATGGTCAGAGCAAAACAAAAAACAAAAGCCCGTGGAACAATCTGTTCTAAATTAATCAGGCTGTAAAAAAAGAGGGTAGGAGATTTGTACTTTCAAACTTGCAGGATTCCATTAATACAACCTTACAATACAGTGTAACTCAGTTGTCTGGTTTACTTGGAATGACTGACACCAGCCAGTCATCAGCTAAGGAAGGCAGCGGTGGGTTTCACGTTTTGTTACCATTGGTTTGCCCCACTCTTCATGCAGCATGCGCGCCCCTTCCATGCATGAGCCTGGCCTTCTGTGCATGCACTTTGATCGCGCACGGCCTCAAAAATGTGCCTAAATAGTTTGGCATAGAGCCAGGGGCGAATGGGACCAATTTTTGCTACCGATTCTCCCTAGCAGTCAAGATGGATGTCAACCCTGAATCTGATCTGACTGAAGCCACCTTGGAACTTCAGTGTTGCCACACTGGAGCTGTGGGATAGGGAGGGCGGATTAGAGATAGCTGGGGTCAAATGCCACACCACGGTGAGCCAAAGAGCCACAAATTCTCCAGAAACAGTGCAGGTTGCCAAGTTTTAACCGGTTGCCACCCATAATTTTCCTTGACAACCTATTTTTTTCCCCCCTTGCGCACAAAAGGGTTTTTCTCCTTAGCCCACGGTCCAATTTTCCTCCCCTCGTCCTGCAGTACTACAATTTATGAAAAACATTACCAGATGATTCTGCTGAGCATGTAAACTGGCCACGGAGATGCTTCAGCCATAAATAATTCTGTCAGTAATATATGGATGTGTATAATTACCGAGATGATAAAAAAAAAAAAATCTTTCAAAACTTTGCCATATTTTCCTCCTCCCCTCCCCACCGCAACCTCCGAAGAGGACCGAGTGTGTTTGTCTTGGCATTTTAATTTTAATACGTATCTCTAGAAGGAGTGGATTCTTTCCAGTTTCTAATAACTCTTTTAACGCTGCTTCCTTCCTAGGATGGATACGTTTTATTTCTTCTCCAAATAGTCTTCTCCCTGCCTCATGGCTCGCAGAAGAAAGTCTCTAATTAAGGTACTGAAATGATGATTATTATTTTCCTCTTGAAACTCCTTCGTCTTTGGCCGCGATAAAAAATCCTCCTTGGCTTGGTTTCCAAAAGGACGTACGTACAGAGCCTTTTTTAAAAATACTTTGGTACTGCATTCGAATCGCTTCTTGGCATGGAATACTTTTCTGCATCCAGTTAGAAAGGTTAGGCTAGACCAGGGGTTAGCAACCTTAAACACTCAAAGAGTTCTAACCGGAAGCCCTGTGTTCAATTCTGGAGCCGACCGGAAGTCCGGTTCCCCCATCATACAGTCTCCTCCTAGCACGGCGTCCTCTGTCCTAACCAAAAGCCCCATCAATTGTGGAGCTGACCGGAAAACCCGCTCCTTGCCATAGAGTAGTGATGGCGAACAAATGGCATGTGTACCAGAGGTGGCACCCAAAGCCGTCACTGTGGGCATGGGCACCATCACCAACTGGTCTTCGCAGGTGCCGGAGTGCCAGAAAATGATCTGAAAACAGACAAAAAAACACCCCCCCCCAAAAAAAAACAAGCTGTTTTACAGGCTGTTTTGGGGGCATTTTTCTGGCCAGTTTTGGGCAGCTGTTTTTTTGAGCTATTTGTGGCCCATAAATGGCCCAAAACGCAGCCTGAAAATGGCTTGAATAATAACCCAAAACCACACCATTTGTCAGGCCCTTTTCCGGCCGTTTTTGGCCTGCTTTTTGGGCCAAAAACGGCCTGAAAAATGACCCCAAAATGGTCTTAAAACGGCCTGCAAACAGCCTGAAAACGGCCAGAAAAATGGCTAAAAAACAGGCTGATGCATGCCGGCCAGCTAGTCTTTGGGTTTTGGGCGCTCCGGCGCACACACATGCACACACATGCACACGCATTCTGGTTTGTGCATTCGGTGCTGAAAAGATTCACCATCACTGCCATAGAGTCTCCTCCTGGTGTGCCCTGCTTCCTCCCCAAACCGGAAGCTCCTCTCAAAATCGTGGTGCCAACTGGCGACAGGGAGCCGCAGCAGAGGGATGAAAGAGCCACATGCGGCTCCAGAGCCGCAGGTTGCTGACCCCTGGACTAGATGGATTTCCATGTGGCCTCCCAGCCCAGTCGGTGTGATTGGGGAAGAGCTTGGTGGCAGGGTAAAATGAAGCGACAATTCTAAGGAAACTGTCAACAGTGATAGTTCTTAATGTGCTAACAAGATGATGGCATAGTTTGGTGTGTGCAAGGGGACAGCCTTGGGGAATAGATTTCCCCCCCCCCTAAATGTTCTTCTTGATATTTTCATATTGGGGTGGGCAATGATTTGGATGCTTGATAAAACTTGTCATGCCCCTGTCGGAGTCGGAATCTGCGGAGGGAAGATGAGCTGGAACAAGGGCCGACAGAGAGCAAGAGGGCGGCTCCGTTGGCCTTGGAGGAAACTGGGGAAGGGCAGAGCCCAGGATTAGAAAGGCTTGCAGATAACAGGCGAAGAGCAAGGACCATCCGCTCCTGATCCAAGTGCCTGGAGAGAAGAGAGAAGGCGAGAACAACGCAGATTGAGCCGGCTACGAGGGAGGAGAGTGTCCTGCCCTGCTTCACAAGGCACACCTGGGGATGGAGCTCTAAGGAGGTTCTGGTGGGAGGGGCATTTGTTGGGAACGAGCATTGAATCTGTGGAGCCTCGTGTGCCCTTGCTGATACCTGGAGATTACTGTGTTCTGTCTTGTGAGGTTTGCCCACTTTGTTTGCTTTGTTGAACTTCTTGCTCTGGTTACTGTTTGGCTAATCTGGTTTACTGGACTACTCACAGCCAGAGGCTGTTGAAGGTGCGTGTGAGAGCTTTACTCCAGGACTTGTTGTGAACGTGGGAACGTTTGGGGGCACAGTTGGAGCAATAAAGGGGAGTTAGGCCTGCTCTCTGGCTGTGTTGCTTTCGTGCCACGCCCCGGGTCATCACAAAACTTTGCTTTAACGTACAACTTGGGGAGCATAATTTAGGTTTTTTTTTAAAATGGGGAAAGAACAGGTTAAAAAGAGGCTTTCAATTTCTCCCTTCCCCCACCAATGTGCGAGATGTAAATTAAGGTCCTACTTTGTGGTGTATTCATTGTGCTTCTGACGGCGCAAATTTGGGGGGCCGAAGCAGGATATCCTATCCATATAGTCCTCTCTCTTCTGGGTATAAGTGGACAGTGAGTTTCATTTGTAGGAGAACAGAAAAGGAATTTTGCCTAGAGTCCAAGGGAGTTTAGCCACTCGCAAGACAAATCTTCATTTAGTTCTCAATGATTCATGGACGTTCTGGACATCACTGATGTTTGGCCTTGATGACAGTGGGTCTGCCATCTACTGGTAAACTGGTGGTATTCCTTGAGCAGTGGTTGGCTACTGTGAGAACAGAGAGTTGGACTGGAAGAACAAGGGCTATGATCCAGAAAGACAAGGCTTATGACTGTATTGTATTGTACAAGTAGTCCTCAACTTACGGTCACAACTGAGCCCGTAAAATGTACATTGCTAAGTGAGAAATTTTTTAAAGTGAGTTTTGACCCATTTTACGACTTTTCGTGCCACGTTTGTTACGTGAATCACTGCCGTTGTTAAATTCGTAGCACGGTTGTTAAGTGAATTTGGTTTCCTCGTGAACTTTGCTTGTCCAAAGGTTGCAAAAAGGGATCAGGTGTCCCTGGGACACTGCGACCATCATAAATGTGAGTCAGTGGCCAAGCATCCGAATGTAAATCACGTAACCATGGGGATGCTGCCATAACTGAGAAAAATGGTCATAAGTCATTTTGTTCAGTGCTGTCGTCACTTCAAAACATCACTAAGTGAACTATTGCAAGTTGAGGACTACCTTTATTGTATTGTATTGTATTGTATTATTTTGTATTGTTTTGTATTGTTTTGTATTGTATTGTTTTGCATTGTATTGTATTGTGTGTTGTGTTGTGTTGTGTTGTGTTGTGTTGTATTGTATTTGAGCAGTGTAGTACCTAGCGGTGAAAACGCTTGCTTCGGATTTGGAAGGCTGAGAGTTTAATCCTAGGTAGCGGAAGTGCAAAGAAAAAATATATTTGCTGCAAACTTCACATGGTGTCTGGAAGGGCATCCGGCCAGTAAATGCTCAGCTTCATCCAGTCACTAAGATTCTTACCAGAATTTAGAGATTACAGAACTATAAACATGGAGAGTATTGCATTGCATTGCATTGCATTGAAAACATATTGATGTAGCCCCCGATCTTATAATCAATTCTGGGTGAGTCCCAATGTTTGGTGGTGGTGTAGAAATGCGACATTGTGGTTCCACTAACCAAGATGGGAGGCAACAGGCCAACGCTTACACCAGAAGCTTTCCTACGTATTGGCAGGTGGTTTTAGCACATAAAGAGACAACTTATGGTGAGGAGGTGGAAATATCACATCACAATGAGAATATATTTGCTGAATATAACTCCTCATTGGCAACAGGGACGGCATCTGGCCATAGCTCCATTCAGGTGCCCAGACTCTACCCTGCAAGGGAATGTGGTCGTTAATTGATGATGATAATGATGATGACGACAGACACAATTTACCTTGTGGCCTTTGTTGGGATTATTTCTGTATTTCTCACGCTATCAGTATTGTTTGAATCGCTGCGCCTTCTCGATAGAAGCTCGAATCTTTATTTAGACCTGAATTTTGGAAGCTGCAATGTCTAGCATTCTCCCCGACAGCTGGCTTTATTTTATGAGCACCGTGCATTTCCGTTCCTCCAGTTTTATTTTAAACCTATCCATATGGACATTCCTGAATTAGGCCTTGGGATTTTGGAAAGCTTTGGAAGGAAAAAGGGAAGTGACACGCATGCAACCTATGTTGATTTTATGGCACGGGTGAACAATGTGAAATTAAGAATACCACTAAATCCATTTTGGCAACAAAGCCATATGTTTTTGAAAAGAAAAAAGAAAAAAACGCTAGCAAATTTGAAACAAAGAGGAGGGTTTTTTTAAATCCCCCTTATTTTTTATTTGACTTTTGATGGTCTTTTTTTTTTAATTAAGGAACTGATCTGAAAATTTGGAGGAAAATCCAAAATTATATACAATACAATAGTAGAGTTGGAAGGGACCTTGGAGGTCTTCTAGTCCAACCCCCTGCCTAGGCAGGAAACCCTATACCGTTTCAGACAGATGGCTATCCAACATCTTCTTAAAGACTTCCAGTGTTGGGGCATTCACAACTTCTGGAGGCAAGCTGTTCCACTGAATAATTGTTCTAACTGTCAGGAAGTTTCTCCTCAGTTCTAAGTTGCTTCTCTCCTTGATTAGTTTCCACCCATTGCTTCTTGTTCTTCCCTCAGGTGCTTTGGAGAATAGTTTGACTCCCTCTTCTTTGTGGCAGCCCCTGAGATATTGGAAGACTGCTATCATGTCTCCCCTAGTCCTTCCTCTCATTAAACTAGCCATACCCAGTTCCTGAAATATGACGAGACTTCTACTCACATAATGGGGATTTTATTTTATTTTTATTTTGATGTCCTTCAAAAGACCATTATACAGGTAATCCTCGACTTACGACCACAATTGAGTCCAAAATTTCTGTTACTAAGAGAGAAAGTTGTTAAGTGAGCTTTGCCCCATTTTACAACCTTTCTTGCGACACTTGTTAAGTGAATCATGGCTCCCCCAGGGACTTCGCTTGTCAAGAGGTCGCAAAAGGGGAAATCACGTGAGTCGTCATCCCCCCACCCCGGGACTCTGCCAACCATCATAAATATGAGCCCATTGCCATGCATCTGAATTTTGACCATGTGACCATAAGAATGGTGCAATGGTCGTAAGTTGAAAAAACAGTCATAAATCACTTTTTTTTTCAGGGTCGTTGTAACTTTGGATGGTCACTAAACGAATGTTTGTAAGTCAAGGACTAAATGCATATAATTTTCAAGTTCTTTTAGGTTATAAGAGGATGGGCTGCATATCAGGAATAGAAGGGAGAAAATGATGTTCAAGCTTCTAAGTCCATGATGGTGAGCCCACAGCACGCATGGCGCAGGTGGCACACAGAGCCATTTCTGTGGGCAGGCGAACCGTCACCCTAGCTCAGCTCCACTGTGCATGTATGAGCACCTCCCGCCGGCCAGCTGATTTTCGGGTCTGTGCTGCGCATGCGGGAGCTGCGCACACATCCCTGGGGGACATCGGTGGGTTCCGGATCCCGTTCCAACTGGACGCGCATGCATCGTACCTGCCAGCGACGCTTCCACAAGCCTCCCCGACGCTCGTGCAGGCCCTGCGCCGAAGGCTTTAAAGGACAGGTAAGGAGCTCGGGTGGGTGGGTAAGCCCTCCGGAGCACCGTACCGGAACGGTACCCGGTACTCCGGGCCGTCTGCAGTATGCCCATACCGGAGCGTACCACCTGCAACCCACAACTGGTGGGGTGTGTGTATGTTAGTGCACGTATGTGTGGGAGGCGGGGAAACCGCGGGGCGGTGCAGCACATCCCCGTGCCCTGTTTTCGGTCTTAGGAGGCTTCAGGGAGGCCTGCTAGGCCCGAAATGGGGTGCCGGGGTGATGATGCATGCATGGCCGAGGGGGGGAGGACAGGAGGAGGGGGCGTGCATTGCATTATGGGTGTGGGCTCATGTGCGCACACGCTTTCAGCATGCAAGGACAAAAAGGTTAGCCATCACTGTTCTAAGTCCTTTTACAGTTCCGTAGTGCCTTGATGAGAATATGGAAGAAGCACCGGCCCAATTGGGATTATAAAATACCGCTTTGGTTGGATCTTGCAGACACCATGGGGATTATGAATATTAAGTCACTCGGGGGGTGTTTATATAAAGATGTGCTTATTGCTGATGGGGGCGAATGGAAGTTAAAAACTTTGGAACAGCTGTTGGAAGAAGGAATTACTTTAAATTGGTTACATTACATACAGCTTCAGAAGAGATGGGAAGAAGATCGCAGGGTCGGCTTTATGGATAAAGAAGTGGAACTGATTAAGCAGATAAAAGAGACTGGTCCAAAACAAGTTAAAAGAATATATAATGTACTGTTAGAAAGAGACTCAGAAAGTGAATTGGTTAAGGATTGTATGATTAAATGGGCTCAGAATTTTGGTGAAGTGGTTATGTTGGAAACGTGGGAAAAAATATGGGTTCAGAATGTTAAATTTACACAGTCACAGAATTTAAGGGAGAATTTTTATAAAATGTTTTACAGATGGTATTTAGATCCTAAAAAATTATCATGCATGTACCCAAATGTTCAACCAAAATGTTGGAGATGCGGGTGTCTAGATGCTACCTTTTTTCATGTATGGTGGACTTGCAACAAGGTTAAAGCTTTTTGGATAAAAATATGGTGGGTTATGCAGAATGTATTTAAGAAAAGAATACAATTCACTCCACAAATGTTTTTATTGGGTATAGTTAAGGATTTTACCAAAGGGGAAACAAAATTGGCCTTGTATATGGTTACAGCAGCTAGGTTGTTGATTGCGCAACATTGGAAAAAAGATTTTTTGCCGACAATTGATCAATGGATTCAGAAGGTGGCGGGGTTCGCCGAAATGGCAAAAATCTCAGCTTTCTTAAAAGCTCAGAAACAGGAGGATTACACACAGGAATGGGCAAAATGGATTGATTATATACAGAATAAATACCAGACTAGGAGTTATTATCTAGCCTTTAGGTAAGAATGTTTAGACCGATAGATGATCAGAGTAAATAGTATATGGGATGTTTGGAATTGTTAGAGTGGTATACAGCGGAAGTCAGGGGGGTGGGTTTGTGTGGGAGGTGGGGGAGGGTTAGGGTGGAGGGTGGGGCAATATATATGTATGAATAAATTAGAAGATGGGACTAATGAAACATTGTTAGGCTAGGAGAAATTTATATTAAGAGTTATAGATGTTAAATTAGCTTAGAAAATGATCAATGTGTTATTATTAATTTAAGAGTAATTTATATAGTTTTTGTTGGGAGGAGAGGGGTTATGAGTAATCTATTTTAAGATGTGGGGAGGGGAGGGGGTAAAGTGTTTGGTATAATATTTGAATGTGAATTTTTGCGGGGGGGTTGAGGGGGTATAGCATTTGTATGAGATTTATATTGTGTGGAGGGGGGGTGAAAAGGGGGAAAATTTGTTTGTACAAAACTCTTTTAATAAAAAAAAAATAAGTCCTTTTACAGTGAAAAAAAAATAAAGCATCAAAATACACAGAAATGCAACTTGATAAATGTCATAATACGTTGAAATATATGTTGGGGAGGCAAAAAGAGACATTTTGCACCTGAAGGGATGCCTCTTCTGCATAGATATTTTGAAGGAAAATATATTTTGAAGTGCACACTAAAATTCCAATATTTCATGATGACTAATGGGAAAATAGATGGTTTAATTCTGAAACCGAAGCAATGAACGAGAGGTAATATGGGTCCAGGGAGTAGGCAAAGGATAGTAAAGTTATATTGCAGTTTTTAAAAAGTCCCCATTTCCCAAGGCTTTATGGTAAGAATGTTAGAAAGCCAAGGTTTGGGAGATATTTGATTCTTTGAGATAGAATCCTTCTCTCTATGTGTGTGAAAAGTGGGACCATTATCGGAGTAAAGGGAACAGATTTTATAAATATAGCAGAAATGACATTTAACGTATTAACACAGTCAGAAGGGACCTTGTAGGTCATCTAGTCCAAACCCCCCTCCCCCGCCCAAGCCGGATAACTCACACCATTTCTGACAAATAGCCATAAGTGTGAAAAACGGTCATAAGTCACTTCTTTTCAGTGCTGTTGTAACTTTGAACGGTCGCTGTACAAACTGTTGTAAATGAAGGACTATCTGTGCTTGTTTTCTCATTGTTGACCCAACATCTTCCTCTAGACTTCAGTGGAAAATTAGAACTGCGGAAAAAACTCTACTCTACTCCATTCCATTCCACTCTACTCTACTCCACTCCATTCCATTCTATTCCATTCTATTTTATTCTAATCTATTCCATTCCATTCCATTCTATTCTATTCTATTCCATTCCATTCCATTCCACTCCACTCCACTCCATTCCACTCTACTCTACTCCATTCCACTCCACTCCATTCCACTCTACACCATTCCACTCGACTCGACTCCATTCCACTCGACTCCACTCCATTCCACTCGACTCGACTCCATTCCACTCGACTCCACTCCACTCCATTCCACTCGACTCCACTCCATTCCACTCTACACCATTCCACTCGACTCCACTCCATTCCACTCGACTCGACTCCATTCCACTCTACTCCACTCCACTCCATTCCACTCCACTCCACTCCACTCCACTCTACACCATTCCACTCAACTCGACTCCATTCCACTCCATTCCACTCGACTCCACTCCATTCCACTCTACACCATTCCACTCGACTCGACTCCATTCCACTCTACTCCACTCCACTCCATTCCATTCCATTCCATTCTATTCCATTCTATTCTATTCTATTCTGTTATACCTCACACTGTTCTTAAACAATCCTCGCCCTTATTTCATTTTGCTTATTGTTTTAACGCAGATTTCTCCTGAGGTACCCAATCCACACCTCCATATAACCGAGTTGACAGGAGCAGCCTATACTAAGCCATTTCTGCCTCTTGGACCAACCTCCATTCCTCACCACGGATGGCATTCTCACCCTCTGGCTTTTTACGAGCATTTTGCACATTGGAAAAATGTCTCCATCCATTTTTCACCCCTAGTAAACCTTCCACCACGTTAGACAAATTCATCCACTTCCTGTATTTTTAATATATATATATAACTTGCAGGCATCCCCTCCATTTTCCCGGCCAAGCTGCACTACCTTGGCCTTTGATACATTAATTTTCAGATCTGTATACCTCGCTGGATCGTGCAATATATTTAACATTATCTCAGCTTTTCAACCAACAACACAGCGACATCTGTAAAGAAAAGTAGACATATATTCACATCTGCAGCCAACACGTCTCCAAAGTGTTTGTTATACATTTATCTAGAAATGCATTAAAAACAACCAAAGGGTCACGACCCTTCCTTGTCTTCCTCCATGCTCAGGGCTGAACTGCTCACTAAGCACTCAATTTATTCCCACTCAGACTTTACTCCCATCATATACTGCTCTTATCACATTCAACAGCTAACCTTAAAATTCCATATTCTCCAAGAACATTCCATAACTCATGCCGGTTTATTTGAAATATAAACTTTCGCTATACCAACCAAGTACAATAAACATCTTTTCTTACTAGATTTTTTCAAGGACCTGTAAAAATCAAATAAATAGTCAGCTCTCAACACCTGGCCAAAATAAAGCCACATTGCAATTCTCAAGTACTCCTTCTCTTCCTCCTCCTCTTATTCTCCTTATTCTTCTCCTTCTCCCACTCCTCTTCCTCCTCCTCTTATTCTCCTCTTTCCTATCCTCTTCCTCCTCTTCCTCCTCTCCTCCTCCTCTTATTCTCCTTATTCGCCTCCTCTTCTCCTCCTCCTTCCCCTTCTCCTCCTCTTCTTCTCCTTATTCTCCTCCTCCTCCTTCCTCTCCTCCTCCTCCTCCTCCTCCTCCTCCTCCTCCTCCTCCTCCTCCTCCTCTTATTCTCCTTATTCGCCTCCTCTTCTTCTCCTCCTTCCCCTTCTCCTCCTCTTATTCTCCTTATTCTTCTCCTCCTCCCCTTCCCCTCCTCCTCCTTCTCTCCTCCTCCTCCTCCTATTATTCTCCTCCTCCTCCTCTTATTCTTCTTATTCTCCTCCTTCTCTTCTCCTCTTCCTCCTTCTCCTCCTCCTCTCCTCTTATTCTCCTTATTCTCCTCCTCCCCCTCCTCTTCCTTCCCCTTTTCCTCCCCTCCTCCTCTTATTCTCCTTATTCTTCTCCTTCTCCCCCTTCTCCCCTTCCTCCTCCTCCTCCTCTCCTTCTCTTTTAGAGAGTCATTGAGGCCACTTGGAGGTTTGTCTGTGTTGTCAGGGTCCCCGCCCTCATTTGTAATAATAATTATTTATTTGTCAGGGAACAACCTATGTACAATGAGATTGGTTGAGCTCCCTCACTGCACTCCTCCCTACAACCCAACACAACTCACAGGGAAGACAGAAAATTCCCAACCCAACAAATCCTACTAACAAACACCCAGTCCTATTGCACCAGTGTGAACCTGTTACACGTTGCGCCTGCTCTGCATATCCATTGTACTACGTCTGAAAATTGCTTGTCATTCCAGATTGACATGCAAGCCTAAAACATATGAAGAACGGTTGCAGGAACTGGGTATGTCTAGCTTAAGAGAACGAAGGACTAGGGGAGACATGATAGCATTCTTCCAATATCTCAGGGGTTGCCACAAAGAAGAGGGAGTCTAGCTATTCTCCAAGGCACCTGAGGGTAGGACAAGAAGCAATGGGTGGAAACTAATCAAGGAGAGAAGCAACTTAGAACTGAGGAGGAATTTCCTGACAGTTAGAACAATTAATCAGTGGAACAGCTTGCCTCCAGAAGTTGTGAATGCCCAAACACTGGAAGTGTTTAAGAAGATGTTGGATAGCCATTTGTCTGAAATAGTATAAGGTTTCCTGCCTAGGCAGGGGGTTGGACTAGAAGACCTCCAAGGTCCCTTCCAACTCTACTATTGTATTATTGTATTGTATTATGTAAGCCCGATGCTTAGCAGCTCTACACGAGTGTAGGCACATTTTGTCCCTTGCACTACACTGTGCATACACACCCATGCACTCATTATTCCAAGTACCACACACCAATATTGGCAACTCAGGGTGGCTGGGTGTGAACGCACCGCCGCCTCCACAACTCAGGTGACTCTGATGACGCAGACAAATCTCCCAGTGGCCTCAACGACTCGCTAAAAGGATGCAAATGACCAGCCGTCTGCAAGGAGTCTAAATCCTTCCATTCGCCGCCATCCAGCCAGAGCTGAAGAAGCTTCTTGGGTGAGAAGCGAAATGTCATCAAAGGGAAAAAAATCAGAAAGTCCAGTTGCCTCTTTGGGGGGGGGGGAGGAGAAGGACCCTTGGGACTCACTAAGAGTTGCTTTAAGGAATATAAACACACACAAACATTGACACAGGGTTTGCTAAGCACATACCCTGTTTCCCCAAAAATAAGACCTCCTCGGATAATAAGCCCAGTCGGGCTTTTGAGCACATCTGCTAAAATAAACCCTCCCCGAAAACATTGCCACACAGCAGCAGCCATGAGGTGACCAAGCTCGCCGTCTCCTGCACCTCATAAATAATAAGACCTTGCCGGCAATAAGGCCAAGTGCTTATTTTGGGGGTCAAAAGAAAATAAGAAAACACATTAGCTATCAATTTGCATGGCTTAAGAAGCAGGACAGAGCTGTGAAAACTACCATATATTTTGGAGTATAAGATGCACCGGAGTATAAGACACATCAAGATTTTGAAGAGGCAAATTTTAAAAAAAAGTTTTTGCACTCTGCATACCTCCCCAAAATGGCCCGTTTTTTGCGAAAATGAGCCCATTTTTTGCCAAGCAAAAGGGCATGCATAGCCTTTAGGAGGCTTATAGAGTACTCCTGGGGGGTGGGGGGCAAAACTGAGCAAATAAACAACCAGTTTTCCACTCATTTTTGCCCTCCCCACCCCCCCAGGAGCACTTTGGAAGCTTCCTAAAGGCTATGCACAGCCATTATTGCAAAGGGAGCCAGGTTTCGGGAGGCCAAAAATGCTGTATTCAGTGTATGAGGTGCACCCAAATTTTCACCCTCTTTTTTGAGGGAAAAAGATGCATCTTATACTCTGAAAAATATGGTATACTCTTATTCACACAAGGAGTGGTAATGGTTATTTCAAGTCAGCGTAGACATGTAGGGTATGCGGTGTGACGATGCATAAATTATTGAGCCGTCTACATATGTGCTATTGATAGCACCAGATGGAATGAAGCTACAGCTGTAGAGAATTCATGGCCTGCTAGTCCATGCTATCCACTTAATGCAATGTCTCCTGGGTATTCCATCTCATGCACCCCTTACTAGGTGAAAGGAATTCTGGCTTCTAGCCAGTCAGAGGGCCAACTGCTCGATAGGCAGGCTGTTAAGAAGAGCCCCATAAAGTGGAGCTGCCCACACCAGCTGCTTGTGAGGCAGACAAGGCAACTACTCTACGATATGGCCATCTAAGGCAGGGGTGTCAAACTCAAAGCCCAGGGGACGGATCCGGCCCACGGAGTGCTTAGATCTGGCCCCCGGGGGCCATGTTGGAAACAGCAAAGGCCTGGCCCATTGGTGCTTCTGTCAGTGAAAATGGAGCTTGGGAGGGGAGCGTGCATGTCCCTCCTGCGCCCTGTTTTCGGCCGTGACAGCCTTCTGTAGCCCCCTGCCGGCAAAAACGGAGAAAGGGAAAGAGGGGAAGAGGGGAAGAGAGCAAAGAAGGAAAAATAAGGAAGGGAGGGAAGGAAGACGAAAGATTGAAGATGGAAGGAAAAAGAAGAAAAGGAAGGAAGGAAGGAAGGAAGGAAGGAAGGAAGGAAGGAAGGAAGGAAGGAAGGAAGGAAGGAAGGAAGGAAGGAAGGAAGGAAAAGATTATAATGAGAGAAGGAGGGTCTTATGGAAGTCCTGCACTAGCACTTGGCCATCACAGGTGCCCCCTACATGAGTCCCATGTCATGCCCACCATGGCTACACCCACCCCAGCCACATCCACCATAGCCTAACCCCCCAGCCCTCCAAGGTCAAACACAACCCTGATGTGGCCCTCGATATAATTGAGTTTGACACCCCTGATCTAAGGACTCCCTCAGAGATATATCCATAATAAATCCTGGCTAGATCAACAAGGTATTCAGGGGAATTGCCCCACTGCCCCAAGTTTCAGGTCGGGAGACTAGCAGATAGTGTAGGAGAAGACCAGGCAGAGACTGGTGGTGGAGTCAAGAGAGGACTCAGCCTAGTATCGTTATGTGCTACAAACGTTCCAATTCCAGCTCGCCTTGAATTCTGTTGACCCTTATTTGGTTCCAATTTAGTGCTAAACAATGGTTGAAAACATTCTTGTGTATAGGTTGAGGAATAAATCTTCTGAATTTGAAATTACGTATTGACAGAGGAGAATATTTGTTGCTCAGGATTGACAGGCTCCTTGGTACTCTCTGAGCTTGCTTGTTTTCTTGCAAACGTTTCTCTCTGGGCACAATGAACAAAACTCTGCATCGGCGACAGGAAGGGCAGTAAACACTTAGCTCCATTCTGTTGCCCAGACTCCACCCTGCAAGGGATTATGGGGTCACTAAAAGAAGATGAAAAAAGATGTTCGTTACCCAAACTAGGTATTAGGGCTAGTTTGGGTAATGGAATATATGCAAGAAAACAAGCAAGCTCAGAGACCACCAAGAACCCCTCATGAAAATTACACATGATCCTCATTTTTCACACCTGACAGATTGAAGGATTCAATATATGGCCAGTCATGGTCCACCCAAACGAACTGAACATTTGAGGGAAAGGATCTGACACCAAACTAGGACCATGAGAGCGAACCTAGGGCATGCGTGCCACAGGTGGCATGGCGACCCCTCTCTGCAGGCACGCAAGCCGTTGCCCCAGCTTAGATCCACCGTGCATGTCCGTACGTGCCTCAAGCCAGCCAACTGATTTTTGGGTCTCTGCTATGCATGCGCAGGGGGCGGGTTGCATGCAGGAGACGTGCACACATGCGGGGCCCAGAGGGGTCATGCATGCATGCGCAGGGGTAGGGGGAGAGCACGGGGGTAGCACCCCCTCCACACCCAATTTTTGGTCCCAGGAGGCTTCAGGGAGGCTTGCTAGGCCCCAAACGGGGCACGGGTGGTCGAATGTCCATGCGCGCGTGGACGATGGGAGCACAGGAGGGTCGTGTGCACATGCACAGGGGGAGGTGCGCATGGGGGGGAGGTTGCCGCACATGCATTGCATTATGGGTGTGGGTGTGCACTTTCGGCGCGCGACAACCGGACTAGGATAACCAGAGTCGATGTACTGTTGTAAGACTGAACGGTCGCTAAGCGAGCTGTCACAAGTCGAGGACTCCCTCTGCTGCAAAATCCCAGCTTCTGCAATGCTGATGAATTTCACGCCATGTGGCGATTTAAGCAGGATCTGCAGGAAACCTCTCTCTAGGGGTAGACCCTGCCTCTCCTCTCTGCCGTCAAATTTGTGCAAATCTTCTCATTTGCATCCAGTTGGGGAAGAGCCAACTTCACACTTGTCGTTTTTTTTCTCACTTCCCTATCGAGCCACGGAAACCTGAGACCAATATGCAAAAGGAAGGCAACTCCATTGACCGGGATTAGAAATGAAATGTTACACCGCACGCAAGATTGATTGTACGGAGCGGAGGGGGTTTCCTCCACCCACCCACCCACCCTGGCAGCGTGTGTTACGTTCCTGTCCATCAGGTTGTTAACTAAGCATGAAACACAAACAGAAATGTTAGCCCTTGCCCTGATTTCTTTTTCTTTCCTTTTTTTTTTTTTTAATCAATAAACATCGCAGGGGAATGACTTCACTGGGCCGAGAGGAGCGGTGTGTTTTCAGCCTGTCGATCACCAGTCTCCGGAGACGGGGATTTAATGAAAGGGAGAGGGCTGATTGGAACAACTTGCCCTTAAGATTGAGAAAATAAAATAAAATAAAAAGAAAAGAACCCCATCTTTGGTGGCAAACATCGCGCCTGGAAATTTAACACAGATATTTGAACTTTCCCTGATCCATTGAAGGAAAACCTCGCCTGCTTTTGTTCCCCCAAAACAAAAAAATAGCCAGTCCGGAGAACCGAAAGTCAGGAAGGAAAGATGGAACATAGCACCATGCGTGATGTTTCTCATATACCTTCTCGTTGCCTCAAAAAAAACACTCCTTGTGCCTCTCTACAGGTATAAATAGGTTCCCTTAATGACGTCTATAGGGGACACGGTGGCTCAGTAGCTAAGATGCTGAGCTTGTTGATCAGAAGGAGCGGCAGTTCGACGGTTCAAATCCCTAGTGCTGTGTAACGGAGTGAGCTCCCGTGACTTGTCCCAGCTTCTGCCAACCTAGCAGTTCGAAAGCACGTAAAAAAAATGCAAGTAGAAAAATAGGGACCACCTTTGGTGGGAAAGGAACAGCATTCCGTGCACCTTTGGCATTGAGTCATGCCGGCCACATGACCATGGAGACGTCTTCGGACAGTGCTAGCTCTTCGGCTTTGAAACGGAGATGAGCACTGCCCCCTAGAGTTGGGAACGACTAGCACAGATGTGCGAGGGGAACCTTTACCTTTATAATAGAAGCAGCCGTGGACTGCTGGGGGTTTGCAGGGGTTCGGGAGAACCTCTAGCTAAGATTCGCTGCAGTTCATAGAACCCCCAAATCCCTCTCCTGGCTGGCCTTGCCCTCCCTGCCCCCCCCCCCCAGGAGTCCCCACGCGGCCCATTTTGGATGCAGGTAAGGTAATACTGATATTACCTTATCAGTGGTGGACCTGCCCGGAATCGCAAAAATACTGGAAAAGAATCTGGAAGTGGGCACAAGAAATTACGGGGGAACAAATAAAGTATAAACCCGAAACCTTTTTACTAGGAATAATTAAAGGGAACTACACAAAAAAAATTAAATATCTACTAACACATATATTAACTATAGCTAGAATTGCCTTTGCCCAATGCTGGAAGCAAAATAATACACCGCCAGACGAATTTGTGATAAAAAAAACCTTGGAGTGCGCAGAGATGGACAAACTAACTCAAAAATTAAAGGACAAAGAAGAATCGGAATACTGCGAAATTTGGAATAAGTGGTATGAATGGTTGGATAATAAGAAAAACAATTAAGCCGAAAACAATATATATAAATAAACATAGAACTGTATATAAAAGTAGGTAAATATGTTAAACATCATAAAAATGTATAGATAAGATGACATAAGGATTGTAATATATGGTAAAGAGAGGAAAACATACATAGACACGACGATGTAACATTGTACAAACTGTTGATATAAAGATTGTAATATGTGATGAAAAGACAAAAACAATAAAAAAATTATTACAAAAAAAATAAATACTGATATTATTACCTAGCTAGCTAATGAAATGCCTGCAAGAAAATGACCAAGCTCAGAGAGCACCAAGGACCCCTCAGTAGAGGGAACAGAATAGAATGGAACAGAACAGAACAATTATGGGCATATCATCAACATTCAGATGCTTAGCAACTGGTTCATATTTATGACACTTGCAATGTCCAGGCGTCATATGATCTCCTTTTGAGGTTTTCGGAGAAGCAAAGTCAGGGGTGAAATCAAGTTACCTTCGCTACCGGTTTGCAAATGTGGGTTCACGTGCCACCTCCACGCCTGCGTTGAAGCTTCTGCGCATGCGCAGAGCATCAAAAACGGGACGTGGTGACATCTGGGTGTGTGGGCGGGGCCTCCCGCCGCCGGTGCTACCGCTTCGCCCGAACCGGATAGAACCTGCTGAATTGCACCACCGAGCAAAGTCAATCGGGAAACCAGATTCACTTACCAACCGTGTGACTAACTTAACGATGGCAGCGACTCACTTAACAACCATGGCGAGAAAGGTCGTAAAAAGGGACAAAACTCACTTCACAACTGTCTCACTTAGCAACAAAAATTGTGGGCCGAACTGTAGCCGTACGTCAAGGACTCACCTGTATATTTCCACCTAGACGTTTCGTGGAAGATATTTCTTACTCCCGGGTGTATTGAATTAATCATCCTTATTATTTTCTTTTATGGCATCATTCTGGAATATCTACTCTTTGCAGGAACAGAGAATATAGCTGGAGGGGGGGGGGACAGGCGGTTGGCAGGGTGACCAGCAAAGTCCATACCATCCAATTAAAAAGGAAAAGGTTAATCTTCTGATTATATTTGATGAACCACTCCGACTGGAGGAAGTTCAAATATCTTCTACTCCCTTAAGGAGCATTTCAACTTCATTTGCCAATATCGGATGTTAACTTTGACTAAGAGGCTGAGATACATCGGGGAATAAAGTTAGAAGTGTGTGGTGTCCGCCCAGCCTTAGCAAAGTTGAGTGTGACGTCATCATCTATCCTCCAGAACCAAAGAGGATCAAGTTGGAGAGCCTCAGCCTCTACTCACAGAATACCAGCACTAGGGTTAGTCTACGCCACAGCTGAATACTACGCCCCTGTTTGGCTTAATACCGTGTTTACCCAAAAATAAGACAGGGCCTTATTTTTTTTGACCCCCAAAATAAGCGCCTGGCCTTATTTTCAGGAGGTCTTATTATTTTTGAGGTTCAGGAGGCGGCGAGCGTGGTCACCTGCTGTGTTGCAATATTTTCGGGGAGGGCTTATTTTAGGGCATGCACTCAAAAGCCCGATGGGGATTCTAATTCGGGGAGGTCTTATTTTCAGGGAAACAACGTAGCTGTCACTTAGCAAGATCGATGCTAGACTAAATGACACTACGAGGATCATAAGAGGCAGTGGTGGGTCACACTTACCTTCACTACCGGTTCGCTGATCGGTTGGCTGTCGTGTGACATCCATGAACAGCTGGATTTCCACTGTTATTTTTATTTGAAGAAGAGGCGATGCCAAAGAATCGCAAGCTTAATTTGGATTTTCAGCAACGGCTGGCTTTATATAGCAGGTACAAAGGATCAGTAGGATACATGACTTTGCAATTAAGATTTATTACTCAAACCTATACATAAGAATCCAGTCAACGAACGTGCAGTACTAAATTGGCGCAGATAATGGGCAACAGAATTCAAGAGGGTTGGTCTTAAACCATATGTGGGAATGTAACAACTCTAGGCTGATGACTCACTTAACTCCATCCCTCCAGGTCCGCCTCCTCAACTCCTATACCAGTTTTATTTCAGTTTCTTTCATTTATTAATCTAATTTAAATGACCGCCCATCTCACAGAAGGCAACCCCAGTCCAATGAACAATAAATATAAAATAATTGTTACCTGAAACTATCATAAATAATTAAGATAGATTGCAGACTATAAAATCAGAATGTGGGTTTTTTTAACCTAAAGTGTCTGTGTGCATATCCTCTCTCTCTCTCTCTCTCTCTCTCTCTCTCTCTCTCTCTCTCTCTCTCTCTCTCTCTCTCTCTCTCTGTGTCTGTGTCTGTGTCTGTGTCTGTGTGTCTGTGTTGCAATAATGAATGCTTCTTCTCCAAAAATTTCTGTTCCTGACATGCACAAAACATATTATTGGCATGCATCAAGAGATCTAGCAGGATTGAAATAATCTGTATGTACAACCAATTTCGGTGTATTTAAGTACAATGACAATAAAGATTATACTTATACATTAGCACCCATATTACAATACAATACAATAAAATAGCAGAGTTGGAAGGGACCTTGGAGGTCTTCTAGTCCAACCCCCTGCCTAGGCAGGAAACCCTATACTGTTTCAGACAAATGGCTATCCAACATCTTCTTAAAGAGTTCCAGTGTTGGGGCATTCACAACTTCTGGAGGCAAATTCTGTTCCACTGATTAATTGTTCTAACTGTCAGGAAGTTTCTCCTCAGTTCTAAGTTGCTTCTCTCCTTGATTAGTTTCCACCCATTGCTTCTTGTTCTACCCTCAGGTGCCTTGGAGAATAGTTTGACTCCCTCTTCTTTGTGGCAACCCCTGAGATATGGGAACACTGCTATCATCTCTCCCCTAGTCCTTCTTTTCATTAAACTAGACATACCCAGTTCCTGCAACCATTCTTCATATATTTTAGTCTCCAGTCTCCTAATCCTCTTTGTTGCTCTTCTCTGCACTCTTTCTAGAGTCTCCACATCTTTTCTACATCGTGGCGACCAAAACTGAATGCAGTATTCCAAGTGTGGCCTTACCAAGGCATTATAAAGCGGCATCAAAACTTCTCATGATCTTGATTCTACCCCTCTGTTTATGCAGCCTAGAACTGTGTTGGCTTTTTTGGCAGCTGCTGCACACGGCTGGCTCCTATTTAAATGGTTGCCCACTAGGAATGTTGCATTTCATATCTTGCATTGATTTTTAAGAGTGAAAGTTATCCTGAGAAATACATATGCACTATTAGGAAGGAGACTGTCAGAAGCAAAGGTGGTCTGTTTCCAAACTGAGTTTGCATAACAATGACAGTGGACACATGGCTATCATGTCATCCCTAATCCTCCTTTTCACTAAACGAGACATATCAAATTCCTGCAATTCTCTCCACATTACTAAGGTACTAGCTCTCAGTGCCTCTGCCAGTGAAAATGGAGCTTGGGAGGGCTACACGCAGGTCCTCCGACCTCCGATTTCTCTGACAGAGGGTTGCAGGAGGCTTTTGTAGCTGAAAACGGAGCTCAGGAGACCATTTTTGCTGGCAAAGCACTCGGCCACCACAGGCGTCCCCAACATGAGTGACGTCGAGCTGGCCACACCCACCTTGGCCACACCCACCCTGGCTCGCTGAGGTCAAACACGACCCTGATGCAGCCCTCAATCAAATCGAGTTTGATACCCCTGCAGTAGAATGTCACTATTATTATTATATACTTTATTCATTAAACATGAAACTCAGTCAACTGAACATTCAAAAATGAATCACAAATACCATTGACTGGTGTTAATGGTTGATACGGGTTGCTGCCAGCATCCTAGGTATCAACCAAGTAGCTTCTTAAAATGTACAATGTTCCAAGCAGCAGTTTTTTGCAGTTCCGCTGGTGTTATTGCAGGAAGCTGCAATTTGTCGACGTATCTTATCAAATTCTTGCCCCGATGACAATGGGTATCCCTGTTACATGCTTCATCCATAGCCATGTAGTTTCGATGTCCAGGTCGCGCTATTTCATGATTTTTTCTAGTTCTTTTTCTTCGACTCTGGCGTCTCCAGGAACAGCGATATCAATAAACTGTACACTTCGGCCCTCTACAACCGTGATATCTGGCGTGTTGTGCTCCAAATGACGATCTGTTTGTATTCGAAAGTCCCACAAGATCTTCACCTTTTCATTTTTGATAACTTTTTCCACATTATTATTATTATTATTATTATTATTATTATTATTATTATTATTATTATACGATTGTATCACAGTGGCCAGTTGTTTCGCCGGATTTGGCATTAATTACTAGTCGGGCCCCACCCAGGGGCCTAGGACGTCGTAACGTATTTTTGTAATATACGTGCAGATCCAAGCAGTGCAGCTTTTTGCATTTGACTGATGGTGATTTTGTCAAGTTTTAACTGTTTTAAATGTAATTCCAGTGCTTTTGGAATAGCACCCAGTGTGCCGATTACCACTGGAATTACCACTGCTGGTTTGTTCCATAATCGTTGAATTTCAATTTTTAAGTCCTGGTATTTCGCGACTTTTTCATGTTCCTTCTCCTCGACCCTGCTATCACCTGGTATTGCGATGTCTATGATTGTAACCTTATTTTTCTCAACCAGTGTGATGTCTGGTGTGTTATGCGCTAGTATTTTGTCTGTTTGTATACGAAAATCCCACAGGATCTTGACCATCTGATTTTCGGTGACTTTTTCAGGCTTATGTTCCCACCAGTTTGTTGTTGTTTTAATATTATAATTTTTGCACAAATTCCAGTGGATCATTTGTCCTACTGAATTGTGCCGCAATTTATAATCAGTCTGCGTGATTTTTTTACAGCAGCTGAGTATGTGGTCAACAGTTTCATCAACTTCTTTGCAGAGTCTGCATTTGGCATCATCAGAGGATTTTTCAATTTTGGCCTTAATGGCATTTGTTCGGAGAGCTTGTTCTTGCGCAGCCAGGATTAGTGACTCTGTTTCTTTCTTTAATGTACCTGTTGTTGACCATAACCAAGTTTTTTCACTGTCCACTTTATCTTTTATTTTTTCCAGAAATTGACCATGTAAGGCTTTGTTCTGCCAACTCTCCATTCTTGATTTTATCACATCATCATCATTATCATCATCATCATCATTATTATTATTATTATTTTAATCTTTGGTGAGATTCACAGCCTTTGGGGCTGGTTGGTAGCCTAACAGCTCGAGTCCTAACCAAGGACCTAGGAACTGTTAAGGTAACGTCGGAGGATATAAGTTGTTCCAAGTAGGGTGGTTTTTTGTAGAAAAAAACTATTATTATTATTATTATTATTATTATTATTATTATTATTATTATTATTATTATTATTATTATTATTATCTTGATCGTTCCCATTCTCACTGAGATCCTCTGTGGCACATGTTGAGACTTCAGTTTGAAAAATATACCTTCTCGCTTCCAGGAACAAGTGTTTGCATGCTAACATTTTAATTTTACCTCCTTGTGTCTCACAGCCATTCCTAATGTTGCTTTCTGTCATTTGCAAATAGCCCTGGATCCAGCTCTAAATGTTTATTTTAAAAGCCCAGCTTGTTTTACGGGGTGATTGTCCAAGCTATCAATCTGAAATGTTTCATAAACCTTCTTCTGTGTGTTTTTTTAAAAATACTATCGAGTAATTACCCTTTGGAAACTGGCTACTGCAGTAATTCCAGCAAGAGAGTTTGGGGATAGATATTAAAATGATAATAGCGGCACATTACAATAGATCTTCCCGAGCGAAAACGCAAAGCAACGGAAAAATAGCAGCTTAAGGCAGGCTCCGTCAGATGTACGAGGCCGTTTTATTGCTTTAAAGAAAGAGACGTTGCTTGCTTGCTCCCAATGGCCCTGATCCAACTGTAGTTTGAGGAAACTAATCCCATTAACAGCTGGTGGGCAAGGCACCATGTTCACACCAAAAGACATTTTTTGGCCAGTTGAAAGATTTAGGATGGGAAAAAGCAATATAACACCCATATGGCCCAGTAGTCTTACAGACACGTTTTTTGAAACAGATGTCCATCCCTTTGTCCCATCTAGCTTTTATCTTCAGATTCTTTTAATTTAAAACTGGGGGGGAGGGGGGATAATTGGGAACTATCCTACTATCAAGCAAGGTGCCAGCTTTTATTATATTTCCAACAATGTACAACAATACAATAGTAGAGTTGGAAGGGATCTTGGACGTCTTTTAGTCCAACCCCCTGCCTAGGCAGGAAACCAACATCTTCTTAAAGACTTCCAGTGTTGGGGCATTCACAACTTCTGGAGGCAACTTCTGTTCCATTGATTCATTGTTCTCCCTGTCAGGAAATTTCTCCTCGGTTCTAAGTTGCTTCTCTCCTTGATTAGTTTCCACCCATTGCTTCTTCTTCTACCCTCAGGTGCCTTGGAGAATAGTTTGTCTCATGGGTAGCTTTCGAAATTAGAAATGATGGGTTGGTCTAGCAACCTAGAAAGAAAAAGACGAAGATAGCAGAGGTAGTATTCAGCCGGTTCGAACCGGTTTGAGCAAACTGGTAGCAGAAATTTTGAGTAGTTCGGAGAACAGGCAAATACCACCTCTGGTTGGCCACGCCCTCCCTCTCCCGCCATTCCCTCTCCTATATTCCCTTGGTTTTTAGCTCAGCTGATTCGCGCGGCAGAGTGGATTGCCATGCCACAGCTGAGCTAAACAACAGCTCAGCTCACCAGCGCTGACACCGAGGGCAGTCTTTGAGTGTTGCACGCGTGCGCAAAGCACGCTCTCATAGAACTGGTAGGAAAAGATTTGGAATCCCACCGCTGAAAGATAGATTGGAGATTTAGCAAAGAGACTCCTGCAAGGTTGGATGGGATAGTGGAGAATAACCTCATTGTCTTGTCTTCAGGTAGAAGCTGTTTTGTGGTTGGCCAGGTCAGCAATGCTGGTGAGGCCACTAGAAAGAGGGCAGAGAAGAGCAATAGATTTAAATGATAAAAGGTCTGGAAGCTAAACCATGCAATGAACCTCTATGGAGATTCTTAGTCATTCAGGTCATGGTTGTCCCAGCTCAGAGCTGAAGAAGCTTCTTGGAGGAGAAGCGAAACGTCTTCAAAAAAACACCAGAAAATCCAGTTGCCTCTTGAAAAATCTGAAGAAGCTTCTTGGATGAGAAGCGAAATATCTTCAAAGAAAAACCAGAAAGTCCAGTTGCCTCTTGGAAAAAAAGCATCGTTGAGATATACAATGAATAGTGGAAGGAACTGTTGCAGCCCACCAGCTGCCAGTGAAGCTGGCGGCAGACTTAGATGAGGAGGAGGTTGGGGAGGAACTTGGGCCAGTTCTGGGGCCTGGGGAAGGCTACGATGGATGCTCAGCGTCAGACGCAGAGATACAGCCAGGGGCATCTGACATTTCCCAACCACTGCCTTTGGAGGTTGAGATAAGCAGGGAGGAAGAACAGCTGGGGC
This sequence comes from Natrix helvetica, assembly GCF_964273705.1. Taxonomy (NCBI): domain Eukaryota; kingdom Metazoa; phylum Chordata; class Lepidosauria; order Squamata; family Natricidae; genus Natrix; species Natrix helvetica. The sequence goes on along the minus strand of NC_138550.1, from coordinate 5,886,985 downwards.
CTGTTCCAGATGCACGTATGCATAGTTAGGAGAGGTGAACAATGGAGGACAAGAAGTCGACTCGGGAAGCCAGGCACACGTGGCGCTGAATTGGCCCCTCCCTAGATGGGGAATAAACAGAAGGAAAGGGGAGTGGTGGTCGTAGGAGACAACAGTTTGTATTTCTGAAGATTTTGCTCATTGTGTTTCGTGCATCAAAGACAGCTTGCTAGAACTTAATATGCAGCCTTTCAACTGGGTGCTTACTTCCTTGCGGTTATCACAAGGAACTGATAAGGTCTGTACTGCAGTTAACTCCTTGAAGGATCCTTGCCTGGACTTTTCAGTGTGTGAATGCAATTAATTCACAAAAGGAAAATTAAGAAGGGTTTTTCGTGACAAAGGAGTCTGTTTCTTGTTTCTGCTAAGGCTGGGTCAGAACAGGAACTAGGTATGTCTAGTCCAGGGGTGTCCAAACTTGGGAACTTTAAGACTTGTGGACTTCAACTCCCAGAATTCCCCAGCCAGCCATGCTGGCTGGGGAATTCTGGGAGTTGAAGTCCACAAGTCTTAAAGTTCCCAAGTTTGGACACCCCTGGTCTAGTCTAACATAGAGAAGGACTAGGGATGACACAATAGCAATTTTCCAGTTCAGATCATCCTTAACATTTGACCACAATCCAGCCCAAAATTTTTGTTTCTAAGTGAGACAGCTGTTCAGTGAGTTTTGCCCCAGCCTACAACCATTCTTGCTGCAGTTGTAAAGTGAATTAGTAAGAGAGAATCTGTCTTCCCCATTGACTTTGCTCATCTCAAGGTTACAAAAAAAGTGATCGCATGACCCCAAACACTGGAACCGTCACAACTACAAGTCAGTTGCCAAGCGTCTGAATTTTGATCACAAGACCATGGGGAGGCTGCAGTGACTGCAAGTGTGAAAAATGGTTATAAGTCACTTTTTTTTCCAGTCCACTTGTAACTTTGAACAGTCACTAAATGAACTGTTGTAAGTCGAGGACCACCTGTATGTGAGGGGCCGTCATTGAAAAGAGGGGGTCAACTTATTCTCCAAAGCGCCTGAAAGCAGGACAAGAAGCAATGGATGGAAACTAATCAAGGACAGAAGCAACCTGGAGAAATTTCCTGATGGTTAGAACAATTAATCGGTGGAACGACTTGCCACCAGAAGTTGTGAATGCTCCAACACTGGAGGTTTTTAAGAAGACATTGGATAGCCATTTGTCTGAAATGTTGTAGAGTTTCCTGCCTGAGCAGGGGGTTGGACTAGAAGACCTCCAAGGTCTCTTCCAACCCTACTATTCTATGCTCTATGCAATTTTACCCTGCATCAGAGATCATTATTCATTTTATTTCATCACATTTACATCGCCGTTCATCTCAAATAACATGATCTGAGAGGTGTACAATAAAAACAACCAATATTACCCTGTTTCCCTGAAAATAAGACCTCCCCAAATAATAAACCCAATCGGGCTTTTGAGTGCATGCACTAAAATAAGCCCTCCCCGAAAATATTGCAACCCAGCAGCAGCCATGAGGTAACCACGCTCGCCGCCTCCTGCACCTCAAAAATAATAACACCTCCCCGAAAATAAGGCCAAGCGCTTATTTTGGGGGTCAAAAGAAAATCAGACCCTGTCTTATTTTCAGGAAAACATGTTACTTGTGCTTTAATACACTTCTACTATCAACACGTTAAGATTTGCAGAAGGTTTTTGCCGTAATAAACATACTCTTGAAATTATCCACTATCATTATTCCAAATCTGTTGGAGTTATGTTATCTTTTAAAAAAATATTGAACATTACTTATTGATCTACATAAAAATCTTATTTTCAATTCTCAGGGCCCTTTACATTATGCAAACAGGAAGGGCAATTTTGCAAACCGAAGTGAGAGGGAGAGGGAAAAAAAAATACTCATCACTTTATGAGTTAGAAATAATTGTTTCAGGTTTTATTATGGGAAAAGACACTTGAGTGTGAAGTTTGTATAATAGTTTATGCATAATGAATAGAATAATATTTTAGGGGAAATAAGTTATGGCAGGCGAGCAAGAAAGGTGTTTCCCAGTTGTACATACATGCAATTTACAGCCTGAGAAATACATTTTTAAAGCTTGTACCAAGAAATATTTTTAAAAAAAAACAAAATCAAAGCGCGAATGTATTTTCCATTGCAGCTTTTGGGAAGATAGGAGGGTAGAATTGCGGCTCAGGTTGTGGATGGTAGACATGGCCAAGAATCATACGTCTTCAGAGAGCGAATGAAATGGCACGCAAGGTAGTCCTCAATTTACAACTAGTTCATTGAGTGACCATGCGAAGTGGCAATGGCAGGGACCTATGACCATTTTTCACCCAGCCATTGTGGCATCCCCATGGCCACATGACCAAAATTCGGATGCTTGGCAACTGACTCATATTTATGACGGTTGCAGTGTCCCAGGGTGATGTAATCCTCTTTTGCGACCTTCTGACAAGTAAAGTCAACGGGGAAGCCAGATTCATTTAGCAACCGTGTTATTATCTTAACAACTAGAATGGCATGGCACGGATTGGCACAGAGAATAGAATAGAATAGAATAGAATAGAAAACAGACTAACAGAAAAGAGTGGAGTGGAGGGGAAGGGAAGGAAACAGAACAGAACAGAAGAGAAGAGAGAATGGAATGGAATGTGGAATATGGAATGTGGAGTGGAATAAAATGGAATGGAATGGAATGAATAGAATAGAATAGAATAGAATAAGAAATGGAATGGAATGGAATGGATAGAATAGAATAGAATAGAATAGAATAGAATAGAATAGAATAGAATAGAATAGAATAGAATAGAATATGGAATGGATGGAATGGAATGGAATGGAATGGAATGGAATAGACAGTGATGTGCGGTGAGGTTTATGACTGGTGAGGCACTGACACAGTGCTGAGTTTCAAATATTTTTAGACTTGTGGACTTCAACTCCCAGAATTCCACAGCCAGGCATGCTCAGTTCCAATTTAAAGCGACAGCATTTGTTTTTCTCCTTTGCTCCTTCTTTCTTTTTCTTTTTCTTCTCCTTCCCCTCCTTCCTCCCTCTCTCCCTTCCTCCCCCTCTCTCAAACACACACACACACACACACACACACATACAGAAGTTGGATTGGACTATCTCTCCTACCCCTTCCCTCTTCACTCACTCTCAAACAAACCCCCACACACACAAAAGTTGGATTGGATATCTTTTCCAGTGGCTTGAAAGCAGCTCCTCTGCCACCACCACCCCCCATTCCCCTGCTGCCTTTCCCAAACACCTCCACCATTGCAAATGCAATACAATACAATACAATAGTAGAGTTGGAAGGGACCTTGGAGGCCTTCTAGTCCAACCCCCTGCCACTGATTAATTGTTCTAACTGTCAGGAAATTTCTCCTCAGTTCTAAGTTGCTTCTTTCCTTGATTAGTTTCCACCCATTGCTTCTTGTTCTACCCTCAGGTGCCTTGCAGCCTGCTGTCTGGGTGGGAAATGCCTGGAACACAATAAAGCCCACCCACCACCTCCTGCTGGCAGGCTGGGGTGAGAGGAGAGGCAGAGAAGCCGGAGGGGAGCCGATCCGAGCCTTCCAAAAGAAAGAGGCTGGGGGGAAGTGTGTGTACTACAGCATGGCTCTTTGCCTGGCTTCCTGCCTCCTCCTGTGGTCTCCTCAGTGCTCGCTTGTGCTCTCCCTCCCCAAGTGTAGTTTGATTGCAGGTGGAGCCACGTTGCCTTTTCAAACTTGTAATCAGTGAAGCTGGGCTAGATTTTTATATAGTTTTATCCAGCTGTGTGTGTGTGAGAGAGAAATGAATGGGGGCCTGGGGAGGAAGTCACTACACTTGGGGAGGGAGAGCACCAGTGAGGTTAAGCAGAGTCATCCACGGTGAGGCAGCAACTAGCTCAGCTTTTTCCTTTTACTTTTTTTTTTCATGATGAGAGTGGTGAGGCTCTGCCTCACTTGCCTCACCTGACTGCACGTCACTGGGAATAGAATAGAATAGAATAGAATAGAATAGAATCTTTATTGTCACTTTAAATGTAAACTAGTCAGCATACTTTAAACTGAAATTCCATTGCATTCAGCTCTCAAAAGATAAACCATTACACATATAACACACATATATGACACAAAGAAACATGTCATCAAGGAGTATTACATATGCTCTCAATCTTTAATTATTTACAAAAATAATAAAGGTGTGATAAAATTAAATAAATAGTAGCCCATTGTACACTTCTAATCTTAATTTTTTTGACAACCTAAAACTGAGGAATTGCTTATTTATATCAGTTATCACTTGTTCCCCCAATCTGTCTCTCTCTCACACACACACCTGATATACAGTAGATTGCAAGTTTTCCCAAAAATATTGTGCAGTCATGTTGTTTGCTGGTGTTGCGGCCTTTTAGCAGTGGGGGTGTCTGTGTATCAATTTTTAATTCCAAGGAAACGGCCCGAGGAAAAGACCCCCCTGTTTACAGGTAGCTTTGATTTCCTGTCATTTATGTTTAATGAATGGGTCTCCCAATGCCATCCCTCATAACCTGAAAGCTTAGGGATATTGATCAGTCATAATAAACTGAAGGGATGTTGGAAAAAATAGAGCAAAAAGGAGATTTTCTATTGAATCAGAATTTCAGTTTTTATTCCACTGGATTTTTGACTGTCTTTTTTCAAGGTTGGGTAGCCATTATTATTTTATTTTTATTTTGCTTGGCTTGGCTATTTTACTTCATTTTATTTATTTTATTTTTATTATTTTATTTCTTACTTTTGTTATTTTATTTTTTATTCTATTGTATTTTTATTGTTTTATTCTGTTTATTGTATTTTACTTTATACTTTATTGTATTTTTATTTCATTATTTTATCACACTTAGAAACCGCCAATTTCCCTCACAACACTGAGTTTTGAAACTTTCATTTTGTCTTGCTTTAGTATTATTATTATTTTCCTGTTAACCAGAGTCAGCCTCTTGCCCCCAACAATTAGGGTCCTCGTTTTACCGAGCTCGGAAGGATGGAAGGCTGAGTCAACCTTGAGCCTGATGAGATTTGAACTGCCAAATTGCAGGTAGCCGGAAGTCAGCAGAAGCAGCCTGCAGTACCGCACTCTAACCACTGTGCCACCTTGGCTCTAAATGAACTCTTGTAAATTGAGGACTACATTTATTTCTATAGTAAGAAATAGAAAGTAATGTGTGTGAATTAAAGTGGAAAGAAATGGCTCTGGGTTTCGTGTGTTTGTTTACCAATGTGGCTCAGTTTGCTTCGGGCAGAATTACTCTTAATTGAAAGAAAATAATTGTGTATCCACTGCGGCTTGGACAAATTCAATTTCCACAGGATTATTCTCAAAGCAAATGAGCTTTTCAGCCACAGCCAGGTTATTTTGGTATAATAAGGGCCCTGAGTAATGCCACATACCTTCCTTATCAAGGTAGGGAAGAAGTTGACATCTAAGTGTTGTGGCCTGCCAGTGGCCAGTGGAGCTGGCAGTAGATTCAGACAGTGAGGAGGTTGGGGAGGAACATGGGCCAGTCCTGGAGTCTGGGGAAGGCTCTGATGAGGGCTCTGTGATGGAGGCAGAGATGGGGCCAGAGCTCTCCCACAGTTATCAGCTGCCTTCAGAGGCAGACATCAGTGAGGCAGAAGAACAGCTGGAGCCTGTTCCCAGTGTGCGCATGCGCAGAGTTGCCAGAGGAAGGGAACAGCTGAAGAACAGGGGTCGACTTGGGAGTAAGGCCACAGGTGGACGATGAAGGGACCCTCCCAGATGAAATAAGAGAGGAGCGAAAGGGGAGTGGAGTTTGCAGGAGACCATTAGTTTGCTTAATTGGTTCATGACTCTCCGAGGCTCCTTGCCAAGTTTTGCAGAGATCAGCCTGGCAGCTCTCCAAGCCAGATAAGGTCTGTGACTGTAAATCCTCCCTTGAAAGACTTTGCCGGATGTGAATGAGCAGAATCCACAGTCAATTAATAAAAGGGGTTTTTGTCAGGATCAGGAGTTGGCTTCATGCTCTTGGGAAGCCTCAGTCAGAACACTAAGCTTGTGAAACAGCAAAAAAATCTTCCCCCTTTTAATGCAGTCCCTTTCCAAAATTTATTTACCAGTTGGAAGGAAAGTTTCTTCTGGGGTTCGTTGTTTTGACAAAATCCAGCATGCAGTTCTAGAGTCAAGCAAATTACATCTAAATGGTCAAATGTTGAGGAAAGAATTGCTCTAATTATTTTTATACGTACCTTTGAAACAGTCTAAGCGAATGCAAAAACGGGAGAATTAAGGGATTCAAAAATGCCTGTCCTCAGTATAATAGAAATAATGTTGCCCATTCTTTTCTTAAAATTTTCCCTCTGTGGGAATGCATCCAAAGACGTACGTGGGCAGTCAATGTTTAATTTCACGGAAATTTCAATTTGACAACCTGCCGATTCGCAAATGTCTCCGCAGGTGTAGTCATACCTGGCCAAAATTTCCTGGCTTCGGAATCTGTGTTTCTCAAACTTGGCATCCTTAAGGCATGTAGACTTCGGCTTCCTGACTGGTCTGGGAATTCAAGTCCATATGTTGTCAAGTTACCAAGTTTGAGAAACATTGATTCAGAGCATCCTTTTGGGATTCTGCTAGGAGAACAGTGGCAAATTGAGAGTTTTGCAAACTCAAACAAGAGTTTGCGTGTACGCATTATATTTTCCATTATTTGCCATGGATGCTGGACAGAACGATTTGGCTGTCATGGCGCAGTTTTGAATGGCTGATGAGTCAAATCGGTGTAGTGGTGAAGGAATCATCTCTAGAAACTGGGAGACTATGAGTTCTAGTCCTGTCTTAGGCACAATGCCAGCAGGGTGACCTTGAACCAGTCACTGTTTCTCAGCCCTAAGAGTGAGACAATGGCAAACCAATCCTGAAAAGAAACTTGTCAAGAATAGTCTAGAGATTCATCCAGGCAGAGAATTGGATACAATTGAATGGAAGAAAGAACAATAAATATAATGGTACCTTAGTCCTCATTGGTAATTCGTTCCGGAAGATGCGCCGAATACTAAAACTGATAGGTATCAAGAAAATCACGTGACTCACCCAGGGTGGGTTCCTACCGGTTTGGATGAATAGGTAGTAACTCGGCCAGACATGTGACCGTACTGGTTCTATTCTGGGCACCGCAATCTTTATTTTCTGTTCTGCACATTCCCAGAATAATCTTCATTGAAAAAAAAATATTTCCCCCCCTTTTTAATGGTCAGTCCCAGAGATGGGCTGTTTGTGCAAAAAAAGGGGCGTTTTTGCCTTCCCCCAGCCTCCAGAAGCACTCTGCAGGCTTCAGCAGGGCTGGGGGAAGGGGAAAATGTCCCCCTTTTTTTGCGAAAATGGCCCGTTTTCCACCCTTCCCCCAGCCCTGCTGAAGCCTGCAGAGTGTTCCTGGGGGCTGCGGAGAACCAAAACTTTTTTTTTCTTACTGGGTAGTTTGCAGACGCTCCCTTATTTCCGGTGAGGCTGGAGCCTCCCCCACCCCCTGGTCAAAACTTTTCACCACCGTTTCGGTGGACATGGCTTGGTGAGAGGACCATGAGTGAGTGTGAGTGACGCCAAGTTGGCCATGCCCACTCAGTCACATGCCCTCCCCATCTAGCCACGGCCACCGAACCGGTAGTAAAAAATGTTGAAACCCATCCCTGGACTCAACTGCTATTTCAGCCGGAAGAAATAGAGAGTCACGAGGCAGCCGACAAGCAGCGGGATTAAAGTTCTGATTCAAAACATGTCAAATGCCGAATTTGACGCATTTTGAAGCAGTCAAGTGATTTAGTTCTGATGGCAACTAAATCAGAAAATAGCAATGGCGTTATATATCTCTTCACAGTGCTTTACAGCCCTCTCTAAGTAGTTTACAATGCCAGCATCTTGTCCCCAACAATCCGGGTCCTCCTTTTACCGACCTTGGAAGGTTGGAAGGCTGAGTCAACGTTGAGCCGGTCGGGATCGAACTCCTGACAGTGGGCAGAGTTTACCCACAATACTGAATTCTAACCACTGCTTGTGGCACTTTGCGGTGAAAAGAGAGCGCTGGTTGATTTGCATCACTGCCATTTGCCCATCTGGGTTGTTTGAGACCTGATTGTGGGTTATTCAAGGGATGCCGTGCATGTATGTACTTTTTTTTAAAAAGATGTCTAGTTTTTGTTGTAAAATTTGCTAAAATATTGTGCATTGTTTTATTAGCTTTTACAAAAACGACCTGTCACGAGTTGGAACTCGCAACTTCTGGGATGCTGCTTAGATTGTTCCACTCCTGGCCCAATATTTACTTCCAGTTTTGGGCAAAATCATAGCCATTGCGAGCCGCTATTGATTTGCTTAGCAACTGCCCCCAAAAGGAGGATAAAAATCAGGTCTGTCATGTGACCGACCTGCTTTACAACGGTCATGAGTTATGGCCATGTTGGGTGGGCTCCATAACTCAAGGACTACCTGTATCGCTATGAGAATTAGTTTGAGAAACTGGAAAAGTAATATTATTCCCTATATTCCAACAGATCTATGAGATGTATAATTGGTCTATTTTTTTTTCAAAGGTAATTTTATCCTCTAATCAAAAGATGAGACAATAGATTTCTCTCCGGCACAGATTTCATGACATTTTATAACAATAGAGAATTATCGTTGACTTTCTTAATCTAGAAATGTTTCAATGTTTAAGGTTTGATAGATATGTATTATGTAAAGATAATTTTATTCCCTCTCGGTGTGTTCTTTCTTTCTTTCTTTCTTTCTTTCTTTCTTTCTTTCTTTCTTTCTTTCTTTCTTTCTTTCTTTCTTTCTTCTTTCTTTCTTTCTTTCTTTTTATTTCATTCTATCATTCTTTCCTTCCTTCTTCCCTCCTTCCTTCCCTCTTTCTTTCTTTCCTTTCTTTCTTCTTTCTTTTTATTTCATTCTATCATTCCTTCCTTCCTTCTTCCCTTCCTTCCTCCCTCCCTCCCTCTCTCTTTCTTTCTTTCTTTCCTTTCTTTCTTCTTTCTTTTTATTTCATTCTATCATTCCTTCCTTCCTTCTTCCCTTCTTTCCTCCCTCCCTCCCTCTCTCTTTCTTTCTTTCCTCTCTTCCTTCTTTCTTTTCTTTCTTTCTCTTTGTTTAGTTCATTACTGATTTCACTTGTTCACTTCTTGGCCTTCCTTGCCACAGTTTTCAACTGAATCCCTGCAGTGAAGTTAGCAATGTGGTTCAAAGTGTCAACACTGACTTGAAGGCACATCAACAATTAGTGTGTGTATAATTGTTAAATGTCAGTATATTAGCAGCCGTGGTAGCGCAAGTTGATTAAAATTGTTTTGCGCATGTACAGATCTGGAAAACAAGATGGCGGTGCCTATGGCACCACCCGGAGAACTGGTTCGGGGGCGTGGCAGGCTTGGGTGACTGACAGTTCCAGTGACCCAAGCCTCCAAACCACTACCAGTTTGGCTGAACCAGTCCAAACCAGTAGGAACCCACCACTGTTGTGAGTTAAGGACTATCTGTGGTTGTTTATTTATTTATGTTTATATTTCTAAATTGTACCTTTCCCTCAAAGAAGGGCCGTGTACACTTCAATATAGCATATAAAACAGTATATATAAAAAATGAACATTAAAATATTAAAATAAATTTAGGATTAACATTTTAACATTATAAAAATATTTAAAAAATTCAGAGAGGCTATATATATTTTTCCTTATGTTTGTATCTTTTCCCCTATAAAGTGTAGTTGTCTTCCTTTTTACTCTGCATATTAGTTACTTTTCTAAATTGTGGATATTTTTTGTGCGTTATGCAGGGCAGGTATGGTAAAGCTGTGCCTAAATTGTCATTTAAAAATAATAATAATAATAATAATAATAATATATAAGGAGATAAATTGCTCCATAAAAGTGTTGCTAACTTAACATCTGCAGTGATTCTTTTAACAAAAGGTTGCAAAATGGGCCAAAAATTAACTTAACATCTTAAAAAGGTAAAGGTTCCCCTCTCACATATGTGCTAGTCGTTCCTGACTCTAGGGGGCAGTGCCCATAATAATAATAATAAATATTTATTTCTTAGCCGCACCCTCTCCCGAAAGACTCGGGGCGGCGTACAATAAAACATAGGAAATAAATATATAGACAAACATACATATAACAAGAACATATACAAGACATATACAAGGAGGAGGTGAGCTGATGAATAAAAGCAATTAAAAACACAATGTTTAAAAATCCCTAAATAATTGAATACAATTAAAATACCCCAAATAAAAAAACCCGTCAGGAGCGATATAGTTGGATCAAAGTTGAGCCAGGCCCGCTACTTGAAATAGGTGGGTCTTGAGCTTTACACGAAAGGAGCGGAGGTCAGAGGTATTCCTAATATCCGGGGGGAGGTCATTCCACAGGGCTGGGCCCGCCACAGAGAAGGCTCTACTCCTAGGCGCCGCCCCCCGGCACTGCCTGGTGGACGGCACCTGGAGGAGGCCCTCTCTGTGCGAGCGGATTGGTTGCAGGGATGTATGGGGCAGAATACGATCCCGCAAGTAACTAGGCCCATCTCCGTTTCAAAGCCAAAGAGCCAGTGCTGTCTGAAGACGTCTCCATGGTCATGTGGCCGGCATGACTAAACACCAAAGGCTCACGGAACGCTGTTACCTTCCCACCAAAGGTGGTTCCTATTTTTCTACTTGCATTTTTTACATGCTTTCGAACTGCTAGGTTGGTAGAAACTGGGACAAATAGAGGAGCTCACTCTATTACGTGGCACTAGGGATTCAAACCACTGAACTGCCGACCTTTCTGATCGACAAGCTCAGCATCTTAGCCACTGAATTACCATGTCCCTTCCACTTAACATCTTAAGAAAGTCCAAATGTAAACTGCCATGTTTATTTAGGGCTCAAATCCAGGAATGGAATATCTTCACAACTGGAATTTGTGCTACGGGGGCAGGCATCCACTGGACAATCCATTACTCAATAATTCATAGACTTAAGTGATTCTTCCATAATGTGCAGCCTGAATCTATATTGCACCTTAAAGCTATTAGCTTTCGGATAGCGTTATTGACACAGTTTTAAAAATTAAACTCTAATGAAAGCCCCAAAAGCAAAGCTTAAAACATTTGGGGAATATGTGTCATAATAATGAGTGGGGATAATTAATTATTTGGATAATAGTTTTC
>NC_138550.1:5723850-5875571 GCF_964273705.1 Natrix helvetica | reverse complement strand
CTTCTCTCTCCCATGCCTGCATTTGGCTTTTAGATCAGATGGGATGGGAGGGGAGGGAAAAGAAGAGAAGGAATAGAATGGAATGGAACGGAATGGAACGGAAAGGAGTGGAAAGGAATGGAATGGAATAGAAAGAAGTGGAATGGAATAGAATAAGAAATAGGAGTAGAATAGAATAAGAAATAGGAGCAGAATAGAATGGAGTGGAGTGGAACGGAACAGAATAAGAAATAGGAATAGAATATAAAAGAATAGAATAGAATAAGAAAGGAATGGAATAGAATAGAATAGAATAGAATAGAATAGAATAGAATAGAATAAGAAAGGAATGGAATAGAATAAGAAATAGGAGTAGACTAGAGTGGAGTGGAGTGGAACAGAATGGAACAGAATAGAATAGAAATGAAATAGGAATAGGAATAGGAATAGAATAGAATAGAATAAAATAGAAGCTGGAAGGGACCTTAGAGATCTTCTAGTACAGCCCCCTGCTCAGGTAGGAGACTCTATACCATTTCAGACAAGTAGCTGTCCAGTTTCTTCTTTAAAAAAACCTCCAACGATGACACACCTACAACTCCTTGTGGCAAGTTGTTCCACTGGTTAATTGTCTTCACTCTTAGGAAGTTTCCCCTTAATTCCACGTTGCTTCTCTTCATTTCCATCCATTGTTTCTTCTCTTGCCTTCTGGTGCTTTGGAGAATAAATTGACCCCCACCCCTTTCTTTGTGGCAGCCCCTCAAATACTGGACCATTGCTATCCTATCACCAGTACGACATCCTGAAGATGCTAAGGACATTCTGGTTGAGCGGGTCATAGAGACAATGCAGAAGAGAGACGCTGTTCCCTTTTGTTGGCTGCCAGCAAGAAGCTGTCAAAAGCAATCTAATCTCCAGGGTCTTTTTTGAATTAGCACCAGCTTGACATTTTCTGCTGAATTAGTGAGCAGAACAGAGATGTCACGCTGACCACAACAGGAGATGACTTGCAGTAGATTTCTCTCTCTCTCTGGATTGCATCTTTATTAGAGAGGAAAAGCACATCTCCCTTGTTCGAACCGGTGTCCAACTTGTTTTTAATTTGGCAGAGACCAAAATCATGCCGGTTGACAGATAAGTTTGCTCATATCCTTTTCTCCCTTAATCGCATTTTGCCTTCTTGGGTTTTGACAAGAGCCGTGTACGATTCGGAGGTAAAGGGCTGAGAAGACAAGACACCGGTGTCATCCCCACTTCATTGTTCCCTCTTCGCTTGCTAGGTAATAAGCTAAAATGTATTAAGTTGCGATTTAGATTGACTGACAAAAGACCTTCTCAAATTTGGCAGCTTCCTCCAAATCTTCCCCAGGCCTATTTGCTCAACGAGCTACTTATTTAAAAAAAGAAAGTGGTAAAATGGCTCTTCTTAATAACTCAGTTTCAGTCACTAAAGTGTCAGGGAAATGATGCTACAATGATATAAGGCAGGGAATGAGTCAGTAAGGTTTTTGGGCTGATACGACTTTAAGAGGCTGTATATATATGAGAGGCCCTGTGAGGGTGTCCCTCTCTCCATGAGTGCTTCCATACTATAGTTGATGATTGATTGCCTGACTTTGCCTAGTACGTGTATGTATATATTCCTTGTAGATAAACCAACCATTTGAAAGACAAACCTCTGTTTACTGTATTTTGCTCCTGGGTTGTCTCAAAATAGTCACACTGTGCGCACTCTGACAGAAACTTATGAGAAGGGAGACTTAAACAGAATGTGACGATAGACTTTCAATGTCGGTTTTTTTATTTAAGCATTCAGCACTCAACTGATTTATTATCTCTTACCTTGAGCTGTGGAGTCATACAATCTGTATTTGAATTTCATTTTTTATTTTTTATTTTTCAAAAAAAATTACAGGTGGTCCTTGACTTACAACCATTCATTTAGTGACTGTTGGAAGTTATAACTGCATTGAAAAAAGTGATTTATGGGACACACAGATGACCATTGCAGCATCCCTGTGTGGTGACATGATCAAAATTGAGACGCTTGGCAATTGGCTCATATTTATGACGGTTGGAATGTCCCGGAGTCCTGTGATCCCCTTTTGCGACCCTCTGACAAGCAAAGTCCATGGGGAAGCCAGATTCACTTAACCACCCTGTTATTAAGTGAACAACTGCAGTGATTCACTTAACAACTGAGGCAAGAAAGGTCATAAAATGGGGCCAAAACTCACTTAATGACTGTCTTGTTTAGTAACAGAAATTTGGGGCTCAATTATGGCTGGGAGTCAAGGACGACCTGTGATTGTTTATTTATTTATGTTTATATTTCTAAACTGTACATTTCCCTCAAGGAGGGGCTCTGGGCAGTGTACATTGCAATATAGCATATAAAACAGTATATATAAAAACTAGTAGCTGGATACCCATGCTTCGCGAGGAAACTATGTGATCAGGCTCTGCAGGAGAAATTCAGTTCACAATCCGTTGGCTCAGTGGTGGTCGGTGATTGAAAGACCTAAGGGAATATCGCTTCCGCTGCCTTGAGTCCAGAAGCAGTTCCATAGATGGAAGGCGTAGACATTTTGGTGAGGTACCGATGTTTAGTACTATAAGGAGCCCCAGACCACTCCTGAGTGAAGGAGTGGAACATCTGCCAATTGGAACTGAGGTAATGGAATGTGAGGAAACTGGCAGTTGGAACAGAGTTTTTTTTCAGATGGGGAGGGGAAGTAGAACTCTTTAGCATCAGAGCATAAGAAATACTAATGATCTGATGGTCATTTCAAAAAATCCTTTCTTAGCAAGTACCTAGAAGCCAAGGGGAACATATATGCCAAATGAGTGAGTTGTACTTAGGTTTTATATATATAAACATTAAAATATTAAAAATAATTTAGGATTAAAATTTAAAAGTTATAAAAATATAAAAAATTCAGAGAGACTATATATTTTTTCCTCATGTTTATATCTTCTTCCCTATAAAGTTTAGTTGTCTTCCTTTTTACTATGCATATCAGTTACTTTTTAAAATTGTGGATATTTTTGTGTGTTATGAAGGGTAGGTGTGATAAAGCTGTGCCTGAATGTCTATATCTCTATCTATCTATCTATCTATCTATCTATCTATCTATCTATCTATCTATCATCTATCATCTATCTACCTCTACATCTACATCTACATCTATTGCTCCAAGTGTTACTAACAACATCTGCAGGGATTCTTTTAACAAACGTGGCAAGAAGAGGAATGCCGTCAATATAGTTTACTTGGACTTCAGTAAGGCATTTGATAAGTAGACCATAACCTACTACTACATAAAGTAGAAGAATGTCGGTTGGATAGCATCACCATGGATTCAATAGTAGTAACTATGAAAGGGATCTTGGAGTCCTAGTGGACAACCATAATATGAGCCAGCCGTGTGCAGCAGATGCCAAAAAAGCCAACACAGTTCTAGGCTACATAGACAGAGGGATAGAATCAAGATCACGTGAAGGGTTAATACCACTTTATCATTCCTTGGAAAGGCCACACTTGGAATACTGCATCCAGTTTTGGTCGCCACACTGTAGAAAAGATGTGGAGACTCTAGAAAGAGTGCAGAGAAGAGCAACAAAGATGATTAGGGGACTGGAAACTCAAACATATGAAGAACGGATGCAGGAACTAGTTTAATGAAAAGAAGGATTAGGGGGAGACATGATAGCAGTCTTCCAATATCTCAGGGGCTGCCACAAAGAAGAGGGAGTCAAACTATTCTCCAAGGCACCTGAGGGTAGAACAAGAAGCAATGGGTGGAAACTAATCAAGGAGAGAAGCAACGTAGAACTGAGGAGAAGCTTCCTGACAGTTAGAACAATTAATCAGTGGAACAGAAGTTGCCTCCAGAAGTTGTGAATGCTCCAACACTGGAAGTCTTTAAGAAGATGTTGGATAGCCATCTGTCTGAAACGGTATAGGGTTTCCTGCCTAGGCAGGGGGTTGGACTAGAAGACCTCCAAGGTCCCTTCCAACTCTGCTATTGTATTGTATTGTAAGAAGGTTGTAAAATTCACCAAGATTCACTTAACATCTGTCTCGCTTAGCAACAGAAATGTTATCCGTTGGGGTTATAAATTGAGATTTACCTGTAACTTCCTCCATCCCAGAAGTGTTGGGAAGGTAATAGCAGCAGGACACTGCCCGGTTTTTGTTTCATTCCACTAAAAAGTACAGTAAACTAAACTAACAATTGCAATAAAACTAAAAATAGGGTTAAAAACCATAGCTAAACATCTAAAGCCAGCTGTGCAGGATTGAGTGATCTTGCTAAGAAACCGTATTCCCACATCTGGGACAGTTAAGGAGAAAACCTGATGAGTTGAGACAGGATAAAGAGAAATAGAGTGATGAGTTGCCAAGGTTTAAACCTCAGAAGCAACAGAGGAATAAAAGCAGAGAGAGGATTCTAAAAACCTCGGGTGTTCCTGGGGAAATTTGAGACCTGGAATGCAGAATGGATATGGTTTCTAAGGACAGTGAAATCACATCTCCAACAATATACGGCGCCAAGAATAAAAAGCTCATCAGATTAAAAGCACATCCCCATAACAGGCGCAAGAACATCTGGTTGAAGGACTGGAGAAGAAAGGTCGCAAGAATTGGCTATGTCTAGTTTAATGCTATGGCAAATCTAGACAGCTTCCTAAAAAGCAGAGACATCACCCTGCCAATCAAAAGTGCATATATTCAAGGCTATGGTTTTCCCAGTTGCAATGGATGGCTGTGAAGGATGGACCATAAGGAAGGCTGAGCGCCAAAGAATGGAGGCCTTTGAACTCCAGTGCTGGAGAAGACTCCTGCGAGTCCCTTGGATTGCAAGACCATCCAACCAGTCAGTCCTAGAGGAGATCAACCCTGACTGCTCTTTAGAAGGCCGGATCCTGAAGAGGAAACTCAAAGACTTTGGCCACCTAAGGAGAAGGAAGGACTCCTTGGAGAAGACCCTAATGCTGGGAAAGTCTGAGGGCAAAAGAAGAAGGGGACAACTGTTAAGTAATTAAGCTCCCCATTAGGAGAGCGAGTATGCAGAGAAGCGTAATGAGAGTGATATGGAATAACACGCACAAACCAGCATACAGAGACTGAATAGTATAAAATATAGTAGTTTACCGTGTAGAAATATAGAGGTATTCAGAGTCTGGTTAACAGTCCAAGTCATACACGGTTCAGTAATTCAGTTATCAATATAGTCAGTCTAACACACAAAGTATAGCTAAACAGTTGCAAACCACAATACCTCAGTAAACACTAACCAGCTTCTAACAAAAACAGAGAGAGAGAGAGATCTAACAAGCATTCTGGCTCCCTCTTATAGCTGCTTGAGGTAACAAGCCAATTACATTTCTCTAACATTTAAAGTAACAGTAACATAATCATAGCTTAATATACATTGCCAAGCCAAGCCTAGGGTTACATACCTAACGACGACAGAGAATGAGGTGGCTGGATGGAGTCACCGAAGCAGTCGGCATGAGCTTAAATACCTCCAGAGGATGGTAGAGGACAGGAAGGCCTGGAGGAACATTGTCCATGGGGTCACGATGGGTCGGACACGACTTTGCAACTAACAACAACAAGTTTAATGAAAGGAAAGACTAGGGATGACACGATAGTAGTGTTCCAATATTTAAGGGGCTGCCACAAAGAGGACAAGGTCAACTTATTTTCCAAAGCAACAGAGGGTAGGACAAGAAACAATGGATGGAAACTAACCAAGGAGGGAAGCAACCTGGAATTGAGGAGAAACTTCCTAACAGTGAGAACAATCAACCAGTGGAATGCCTTGCCTTCAGAAGTTATGCGTGCTCCACCACTGGAGGATTTAAAGAAGAGATTGCACAACCATTTGTTTAAAATGGTATAGGGTTTCCTGCCTGAGCGGGGGGGGTTGGACTAGAAGATCTCCAAGGTCCCTTCCAACTCTTCTATTCTGTTACATGTATTAATACCTATTCATAGTCTACCTTACTTGGTTGCCTAAACCTTCCAACTCCATTATTTTGTTATTCTGCTTGTGGAAATCTCCTCTGGCAAACAGACTGCCATGAATACCAAACACCTACTATAAAACTGTAATAAAATAATAATAACTCCAGACTTAACATTGTCGATAAAAATTTTTAAAAGTCTGAATAGTGGATGTGGAATGACCCAAAGACAGCAGAATAGAAGAAACAGAACTGGAGAAATTCACAATATACAAAGTGTTGGTATACATTTTATTGGAATGTATTTTCATGCAACAACGAGAGTAGCCCTCAGCCAGTTTACAAGTTTGGATCTATGGTATATATTCCACGTTCTTTTGTACTAAGTAGAGTTTCCTGTTTCCTGTTACGGTTAGAACATTTGAGCAGTAAAGCACATGGTGATTGTGTTCTTTGATCTGTGGTGCTATATATAAACAGAATGTCTAACACAAGGACCTCCAAGTAGAAGTAGAATGACCTGCAAGTAGAAGTAGAATGGCAAAAGAAAACAGTGATAGTACCAAGAGTGATAGGCCCCTTGGGTGCTATTCCCAAAACAACTGGAGCACCACTTGAACCCCATCGGCATTGACAAATTCATCACCAGCCACTTGTCAAAACCAGCTTTACTTGGAAACAGCTGACATCCTCTGATGATATCTTTAATGCCATCAAACAAGAACATCTGGCTATTCCCAGTCCTTGGGAAGGACTCAAAAGGTAGATAAAAATGCCAAATCCAGTCAGAACATCTGGCTAACTGTGCAACAAATCATCCTCGCCGTCCTGCAGATGTGAGGAGAGCAGCTGGAAATTGTGTCTCCCTCCTCTGTGAGAAAGCCAATTACAACAGGCAAGAAGATCCTTCTTCTTAACAGAATAACAGAGTTGGAAGGGGACCTTCGAGGTCTTCTAGTCCAACCCCCTGCTCAGATACAAAACCCTATACCATTTCAGACAAATGGTGGTCTAATCTCTTCTTAAAAATCCTCCAGTGATGGAGCACCCACAATTTCTGGAGGGGAGTCATTCCACTGATTAATTGTTCTAACTGTCAGGAAATTTCTCCTTAGTTCTAGGTTGATTCTTTCTTTCTTTTATTCTTAGACTCCATCCTTCTTTCTATTGTAGAAAGTTAGCACCCACCCCTCTCCTAGGAGAATGAAATATTTTAGGAAATATTAGAAAGGCAGAATATTACATTTTCCCAGATGAGAAAAGGAGAACCATGTTTTTAAAGACAAAGAGCAGCTCCCTGCTCCCATCAGATACTTGGTGCTCATTGAGAAGAACTCGGCCAGCCTATCTACAAAACAAAAGGCCTCCAGATCCAGGGTGATGGGATTAAGACATGACCCCCCCCCCCCCCAGGGCATAATAGGATTATCTAGCAGCAGAGCTCATCACATGGCACAACCAAGTCCCTACATTACGTCAGCCCAAGGTTCAACCAAACTTGACTTCAAGACAAACATGGCCCCACGGGAGCCTGACAGCAACCAATAGAAGACATGCTCTTGGCACAGGAACAGGAAGCTCAAGTTCAAAGCCCAAGAGAGAGTATAAATAACCCTCACTCTCCACTCCATGTGGTCAGCTACCCAGAACGATACATATTTGGTGGTTCTAGGTAAAGGTACAGGTTCCCCTCGCACATACGTGCTTGTCGTTCCTGACTCTACGGGGCAGTGCTCATCTCCGTTTCAAAGCCAAAGAGCCAGCGCTGTCCAAAGATGTCTCCGTGGTCATGTGGCCGGCATGACTAAACACCAAGGGTGCACAGAATGTTGTTACCTTCCCACCAAAAGTGGTCCCTATTTTTCTACTTGCATTTTTTACGTGCTTTTGAACTGCTATGTTGGCAGGAGCTGGGACAAGTCATGGGAGCTCACTCCATTATGCAGCGCTGGGGATTCGAACCGCCAAACTCCCTACCTTTTTGATCAACAAGCTCAGCGTCTTAGCCACTGAGCCACCGCACCTCTATGGTTGGTGGTTCTGCTTCACCATGAAACCATCTTTCCGATCAGCCTCTATGTTTCCGGAGTCTTTCTCCCCACTTGGAACTGAATCCAAATGGACATTTCCTCCGATGCTATCCTGACATAGACACACACAGGTGCAAAGCAGTAAGAAAGATGTTTCTCTGAACAAAGAGAAACGTAAAACCAGATCACAAGACGTAGCTTTTCCAATCTGCTTTGTTTAGACTGGATTTCAAGTCCTAATCCAGTTCTGAATGCCACGAGAAAGATTCAGGGTGAAACCCACTTAAATTGGAATAGGTTGAGAAAACGGAACCGTGAAAATGGTAAGGGAGGCGATCAACTAATTCAGAAAAGATGCTTCGGAACGTGCCAAAAAAAAATGCAAACGTAGCACCTGCGGACAACTCACTTTTCCTGGGTTTTTTTTTTTTTTTTTGTATAAAAAAGGTGTTTTAGAACAAAATATGTTTTGAATATTATGGCTGACCTGGTGGAAAAGAGACGGTTCGCATACGTACCGAAGTCCTTTGAGAATTTTCTTGGAAGTTGTGCAGCTGTTCTTTTTCGGTCCTTCAAAGGATGACGTCTCTCGAATCTGGAGCTCTATTTTTACAGGAGGTCCATTAAATCAAATCCCCCCTTTTGAAGCTTTCTTCTGCCCCGTGTTATTTAATCCTTTGTCGGCTTAGTCACATTAAAAATTACGACTTTGGAAGCAATTTTGGAGACGTGCTGGCGACCACATTTTTTGGGGGAGCGGGCTGCTCTTCTGAACGAGGGTGGGTGTAGCTTTGGCCAAGTTAGGAATTGTCAAAGCCAGCACTCCATCTTAGCTATAAAATCCATCCAAGGCCAGAGAAAAATCCTGGAAAATAAACAAAGCATTCAAACGGGTTTTCAAGAGGAATGCCAAATCCATAAAGGTTGAATTCTTGAGCGCTGCTACAGGTTTCAACTGGCCTGAAATCTCACCTTCCATATCATATCCAGCAATTATCTCCAAAGAATTATCTCCAACTCAGTGGTGGGATTCAAAGTTTTTTTTACTACCGGTTCTGTGGGCGTGGGTTTGTGGGTGTGGCATGGTGGGCCTGGCATGGGGAAGGATAGTGCAAAGTCCCCATTTCCTCCCCACCCCACTAACCTGCTTCCCGGCTCCATTCTCTTGTTCAGGGCAACAAAAGAAGATCAGTTGGGAGGCAGCAGGGGCATGGCCAGCCTATTTGCTGGTTCTCTGAACTATTCAAAATTTCCACTACCAGTTCTCCAGAACCTGTCAGAAGTGGCTGAAATAACACATCTGCTCCAACCTTAGAATAAGGAGAAACTTCCTGACAATGAGAACAATGAATGGCTTACATCCAGAAGCTGTGGGTGCTCCATCAGTGAAGGTTTTCAAGAAGAGACTGGACATTCATTTGTCCATAGTGGTACAGGGTCTCCTGCTTATTCCATGTTCTATGATTGGCAGTATGAATTTGGGACAGGAAAACAAAAAACAGAAAAATGAAATAACAGAGTTGGAAGGGCAATTGGAGGTCTTCTAGTCCAACCTCCTGCTTAGGCAAGAAACCCTATACCGTTTCAGACAAATGGCTATCCAGCATCTTCTTAAAGACTTCCAGTGTTGGGGCATTCACAACTTCTGGAGGCAACTTTTGTTCCACTGATTAATTGTTCTCACTGTCAGGAAATTTCTCTTTAATTCTAGGTTGTTTCTCTCCTTGGTTAGTTTCCATCCATTGTTTCTCATCCTGCCTTCAGGTGCTTTGGAGAAGAGCTTGACTCCCTCTTGTTTGGGGCAGCCCCTGAGATATTGGAGCCCTGCTATCATGTCACCCCTGGCCCTTCTTCTCAAGGGTTCTTCTCTCAGGGTCCAGGTTATTGCTGAGAATCTTTCAAGTTCTGCATTTATTTTTAATTCTCCAGGAAAGTTTCCCTTCTGCTCGACACGTTAATCATAATGCAAAGAGACGTGTATCCGTCTTCGTGGGGAATTTGAATGACAACGGATTGATTCCGTCAGAGGCAATTGTTAAATTTAGTCTCTCGTGCAAGCGGGCAAATTTGATTAATATCAAACAAAGCACATTTCAGCAAGGCAGTACTTCTGGATCGAGTGGCATCTGTAATAATTATATTAAAAATTCCTTGATTTTTTCCCCCCACCCCAACAAACAGAGCTGTCTATTCTTTCCGTCTGACAGTGTCAGGTCCTTTCAAACTCAGAAGGAGTTGTTGTTAAGATTTATTGCCAGCAAAGTTATATGCCATTGTGTTTTCTTCCCTCGAAGGCGGCATAATTTCTGGCTTCAAATAGAAAGGATTTAAGTTATTTATGCTTTTCTATTGTGTTAACTTTCCAAGTTTCTCAAAGAACGGAGAAAGATACGGGTTAGATTTACGGTTATACTGTAAGTTTAATCATCCGGTGTCTCCAAGACAATGAAGACACATTATTCTATTTAGAAAGAGTTACAATTCATTTAGTCTCTGTGCAGAATTATTATTCTCTCTCTTTGTTCCTTATTTATTTGTCTGCTTATTGGTTTGGGGGGGGGATGTTTTGGTGGTGAATTGTTAGGTTTTTTTTGCTGATATTGCAAGGAAAACTATAGGTGGATCTCTTGTCAGAGTTTGCAGTAGAAATCCCATCCAGAAAGCACACACGGATAACTGATTCAGCAGGATTCATTAACTTCTTTATAGACACAATAACACATGAGTAAATGTACAATACCAACAGCAGATTCTTCCAATGTGGTAGAGAGTAGAGATTGTAAGCAGGTTCAAACACAGGCAAGCTAGATTCATTTCAGTTCAGAGTTCAGAGCTTAATACAGACAAAGGGAACCTCCTCTGTACAGGGCAGTTAAGCTAAGCCTAAGCCACGCCCAGGCACCTATCTGTCTCCAGCAAATACTGTTTCAGTTTCTAAACAGCCCTCATTGGCTGATTTAGTTGCTATGCCTATTCATTGGCTGACCTTGTTACCATGTCTCTGCCAGTCATGAATTCTCTGACAACCTCAACCTATGACCACAATTGAGCCCAACATTTCTGTTGCTTGAGTGAGAAATTTGTGGTGTGAGTTTTGCCCCCTTTTACGATGTGCCTCGCCACATTTGTTAAGTGAATCACTGCCATTGTTACACGAGTAACACAGTTGTGAAGTGAATCTGGCTTCCCCATTAACTTTGCTTGTCAGACGCTTGCAAAAAAAAAAAAAAGATCACCTGACCCCAGGATACTGCAACAGTCATAAATATGAGTCAGTTGGCAAGCATCTGAATTTCTATCATCTGACCATGCAGATGTTGCAATGGTCATAAGGATGAAAAATGGTCATAAGTCACTTTTTCCAGTGCCGTTGTAACTTTGAATGGTCGCTAAATGAACTGTTGTAAGACGAGGACTACATGTAGTTAATGAAATCTGCTTACTGCCTCTGAATCTGAGATACTAGCCTGATCTTAATATAAGTAGTATAAATCAACGTTGGAAGGTTTGTGTCAGGCCTGCATCCATCTTTAATTTGGGGTCTTTGGCCGGCCATGCTTTCTATTCTTCTACTATGCGTTTTCTATTGCAGGAACTGGGTATGTCTAGCTTAAGAGAAAGAAGGACTAGGGGAGACATGATAGCAGTGTTCCAATATCTCAGGGGTTGCCACAAAGAAGTGGGAGTCAAGCTGTTCTCCAAAGCACCTGAGGGTAGAACAAGAAGCAATGGGTGGAAACTAATCAAGGAGAGAAGCAACTTAGAACGGAGGAGAAATTTCCTGACAGTGAGAACAATGAATCAGTGGAACAGCTTGCCTCCAGAAGTTGTAAATGCCCCAACACTGGAAGTCTTTAAGAAGATGTTGGATAGCCATTTGTCTGAAATGGTATAGGGTTTCCTGCCTAGGCAGGGGGTTGGACTAGAAGACCTCCAAGGTCCCTTCCAACTCTGCTATTGTATTGTAAAAACAAAGTTGCTTTTCCAAAAAGATAAGTGGAACTTTCTTGGGTTTTTTTTTTCCTTTGAAAATGTTTTGCTTCTCACCCAAGAAGTTTCTTCAGTTCTGCTACAGAATTTCTTGGATGAGAAGAGAAATGTTTAAAAAACCCCAAGAAAATCCAGTTGCCTTTTGGAAAAGCATCTTGGAGATAACCATGATCTGGATGATTGAGAATCTCTGTTGACATTTGTCACAATAAAGGCAGGACACAAATAAATGAACAGAAATAAGTACAAAGTGACTTCTGGGGTCCTCAAAATAGGATATAGACTAGACTAGACTAGACTAGACTAGACTAGACTAGACTAGACTAGACTAGACTAGACTAGATTAGAACAGAGAAATCTGAATAGAACAGAGTAGAGTAGAGTAGAGTAGAGTAGAGTAGAGTAGAGTAGAGTTAGAAGGGCAATTGGTGATCTTCTAGTCCAACCTCCTGCTCAGTTAGGAAACCCCATACCATTTCAGGCAAATGGTTGTCCAATCTCTTCTTTAAAACTTCCAGTGTTGGAGCATTCACAACTTCTGGAGGCAAGTCGTTCCACTGATTAACTGTTCTCCTTAGTTCTAACTTGCTTCCTCTCCTTGATTAGTACCCATCCATTGCTTCTTGTCCTGCTTTTAGCATGACCCTCTCTTCTTTGTGGCAACCCCTGAGATATTGGAAGACTGCTATCATGTCACTCCTAGTCCTCCTTTTCATTTAACTGGACATACCCAGTTCCTGCAACCTTTCTTCGTATGTTTTAGCCTCTACCCTCCTAATCATCTTTGTTGCTCTACTCCTTTTCCTTTTCAGTTGCCTCTGATTGATTTATTCCATGAGGATGTTCTGGGCAGGGATGGAGATTCCAAGAAGAAAATTAAAACTGACCAATCAGTGCGTTGGCTTACCCGATCGGATACCTTCCAAGTGATTTCTTTCAGTATCTGTTTAGCACCAAGGCTGTCTCAGATGAAAATCAGCCCGGATAAATTTGGGACACATTTGAGCCGTGCTGATTGCCTAGAGACATTGACTAGCAAGTGGGGAATTTAGTCTGGATCCCTCAGGCCTGCATTTCTAAACATGTGCATTAGAAGGGTTTTTGTTTTTATTTTGTCTCGGTGCACATATTTATGTTTTGCAAATGCTTTCTTTAATTTACTGTATTTTTGGATAAAGCTGGGCACAAACAGTGTTTTCGAATTCTCCAAGCGGTTTGCGGAGACACAGAAACGGCACATCTGATTTCTAGAATATTCTCTGGGGGCAGGCAAGAAATTCTCCTGTGATTTTTCCAAAGGGTGGAACTCCTTAAGAGGAGGTGGGCAGGCAACAACTGAAAATCTGCAAGAGGTGTAATGCCCTATTAATATATTTTTTTCTAGGCATTTAAACCCCAGAGGATTAAACGTTTAAAGACAGGACCCTTATAGACCCAACAGCACAAAATATACAAAAATGTGCACACACCTTGGCTGCTTCACAGTAAAAAAAAGAAAAGAACAACCTGCAATTCTTCCCCCAATGAAAATGTCTCCAAAATTCACTTCTCCTTTTTAAAGCAAATTGTCTTGGATCATTTGAGAATTCATCATTTGATAATACAATACAATACAATAGTAGAGTTGGAAGGGACCTTGGAGGTCTTCTAGTCCAACCCCCTGCCTAGGCAGGAAACCCTATACCGTTTCAGACAGATGGCTATCCAACATCTTCTTAAAGACTTCCAGTGTTGGGGCATTCACAACTTCTGGAGGCAATTTCTGTTCCACGGATTAATTGTTCTAACTGTCAGAAAATTTCTCCTCAGTTCTAAGTTGCTTCTCTCCTTGATTAGTTTCCACCCATTGCTTCTTGTTCTGCCCTCAGGTGCCTTGGAGAATAGTTTGATTCCCTCTTCTTTGTGGCAACCCCTGAGATATTGGAACACTGCTATCATGTCTCCCCTAGTCCTTCTTTCTCTTAAGCTAAACATACCCAGTTCTTGCAACTGTTCTTCATATGTTTTAGCCTAATGATATTTGTTGCTGTTCTCTGCACTCTTTCTAGAGTCTCCACATCTTTTCTACATTGTGGCGACCAGAACTGGATGCCGTATTCCAAGTGTTGCCTTACCAAGGCATTATAAAGTGGTATTAACCCTTCACGTGATCTTGATTCTATCCCTCTGTTGATGCAGCCTAGGACTGTGTTTTCTGCTTTTTTGGCAGCTGCTGCACACAGCTGGCTCCTATTTAAATGGTTGTCCACTAGGACTCCAAGATCCCTTTCATAAGTTGTAGCACAACCCTTAAAACCTAGAGCCCAGGAATAACAGAGTTGGAAGGAGCCTTGGGGGTCTTCTAGTCCAACTCCCTGCTCAAACAGGAGACCCTACACCATTTGAGACAAAACTATATTTTATTTTCATCAATAAATGCCTGCTTATATATTTGTAAGTGTGTATGCGAACATGTCTGCACATATGGGGCAGAGGTGGCTTCCTATGCAAACCGGTACCGGCTCACTCGTTCGCTCGCTTTGTGGCCATGCGGTGCTTGTGTGTGTGCAGTTTGCTGTAAGTGGTTGTGTGCATGCACGAAGACCATTGAAAGCTAATAAACAAGATGCCAGCAATGCCAACAGAGACCGGAGAACTGGTTTGGGGGTGTGGCCAGCCTGGATTACTGCTGGTTCTGTGACCCAGGCCAGATTATCACTACCAGTTTGGCTGAATCAGACCGAACTGGAAGCAACCCACCTCTGATATGGGGAGAGCGAAGCAGGGCTGTTTGATGAGGTATAGTGCAAATTTGAGGATTTCTCTCTCTCTCTTCCAATTTGAATCAACTTGCTCAAAATTCCAACATGATTAGGGGACTAGAGGCTAAAACATATGAAGAACAGTTGCAGGAACTGGGGATGTCTAGTTGAATGAAAAGAAGGACTAGGGGAGACGTGATAGCAGTCTTCCAATATCTCAGGGGTTGCCACAAAGAAGAGGGAGTCAACCTATTCTCCAAAGAACTGAAGGCAGGAAAAGAAGCAATGCATGGACACTAATCAAGGAGAGAAGCAACCCAGAACTAAGGAGAAATTTCCTGACAGTTAGAACAATTAAATCAGTGGAACAACTTGCCTCCAGAAGTTGTGAATGCTCCATCACTGGAGGTTTTTAAGAAGATGTTGGACAACCATTTGTCTGAAATAGGGTAGAGTTTCCTGCTTGAGCAGGGGGTTGGACTAGAAGACCTCCAAGCTCCCTTACAGCTCTATTATTCTGTTAACTAGGGAGCATCATCATCATCGTTAGCAGCAATCCTCGGGAAACTGGCTCTTTAAGACTACTCAAGAATTCAGTTTTACAGGCATCTCGGTTTACAATATACCTGGCTTGGCCAACAACAACGTTCTTTGCAACGTTCTTTTTCATTCATGCCTTTGCCTTCTAGGGTTGCAACCAGGTGCCGATGCTCTCTTTGAAGTGTTTTTGGGACACTGAATCCCACCCTAGTGGGTTTTCCAGCTTGATCACAACCGATTGAATATGGTATGCAACGAGACATTTGACAATGGGCAAACGTCCAAACCCAAAGCAGGAGAGATACGTTTACTGAGCTTCTGATCATTTTACTACAATTTTTGCAGGGTGTAATCCCATCCGGCTGACATCTGACTCAAATCGTGATGATGTCAGCAGCTTCAGAAAAAGGACCTCGTTAAACAGTTCCTCTAATTCCATCTGAAATGGGCCACACAGGGCTAGATTCTACTTTAAATGATGATTATTTGCCAGCTAATACTTACCAGATGGGTAATGGCAATTGGGAGGAAAAAAAATGGATCCTTTTGGCAGAGATTAAAAAATGGCAGTTTTCGAAGATAAAGCAAGGACTGTATTAAATGCAGACAGTCCTTAATTTATGACCACAATCATCATCTTTTAACGACACCCCATAATCCCACATGGGGGTGGAGTCTGGGCAACTGAATGGAGCTCAGTGTTTTAATGGCCCAATGCCCTTCCTGTTGCCAATGTGGAGTTTTGTTCATAAGGTATATTCTCATTGTGTCCAGGAGAGAAATATCTGCCTCTATCTAGCATCGAACTCACAGCCTCCTGATTGTGAGGCCAGAGCTCCACCTCTAAGCTACCGCACCATTCCTAACTCATGACTTAACAAAATATTGGAAAACAGTTCTCACCTAAACTTCCCCAAAAAGCTCGAAGCAGATTCCTTGTCCCGACAAAACCCCTTTTATTAAACAAATGTGAACTCCTCTCATTCACATTCAGCAAGGCCTGGCGAACAGTCTTTCAAAGGAATATTTATGACTACAGACCTTATCTGTCTTGGAAAGCTGCCATGTAAATATTTTCCAAATGAGGTGCTGTGCAAGGAAAGACTTTGGCACAGAGTCTCTGAGATTCACGGACAGATCTTCACACTCCTGAAACGAATCTAACCACCAAACGAATCAATTGTTTCCTGCAAAAGCCCACTCCCCTTTCGCTCCTCTTTTATTTTCTATGGGAGGGGCCAATCATCTTCCCCCTGTGACTTTACTCCCAAGTCGACCCTGATTTCAGAGCTGTTCTTTTCTTCTGGCAGCTCTGCGCATGCGCACACTGGGAACAGGCTCCAGATGTTCCTCTTGTTCCTCTGCCTCACTGCTCTCTAGCTCCGAAGGCAGCTGATAACTGTCAGACGGCCCTGGCCCTATCTCTGCCTCCAATGCAGAGCCCTCGTCCGAGCCCTCCCAAGACTCCAGGAATGGCCCATGTTCCCCCCCAACCTCCTCACTATCCGACTCTGCTGCCAGTGGGCCACAACACAGCCAGACTCCAACAAATTAAAGTAGAAACTTTAAAAAAAGAGATGGGAAATCTCCTTTATATTTATCAATAGCCACTGGTTTATCTAATAAAAACACCATTATAATGACAGTTATTCTTTTTCATTCTCCAAGCAAGGCAATTAAAAGGCTTTGCGCTGCCTTCCGAGGGGAATTATGGCGACCGTTGTTCTTGTTATTTTTATTTATGCCAACTGTAGTCAAAGGATGCGGTGTCTTCCAGGTATAAAGGAAGGGAGGAGTGACGGCTTTTTAATATAATTGATTCACCGAAAGAGAAGAAAAGGGGGACAGAAAAAAACCTGCACGATAAGCAAGCTTCCTACAAGGCGAACGGAGACTGTAAATTTCATTAACCAGATGATATCGCGAAAGCTCATGAAAGACAGGAAGTGTGTTTTCCTAAAATAAGCACTAATCTAAACTTGATAGCCTTCCGAACAACGATGCTGTGAATTCTTAATTTCCCGGCCTGGGCAATGGATCAGATGAGAAAGCTGCGGCTGGTTGAACAGCAATTTTTTAAAGTCTGTTGCACATGTCATCCACAGAAGAGGGGGAAAAGGGGATTTTGATTATTTGGGGATTCTTGGTGCTCTCTGAGCTTGGTTGTTTTCTTGGAGACGTTTCATTACCCAACTATGTAACGTCGTCAGTGTTGGAAGGGAGAGGGGTTTCCTCTCTTTATTAGTGGCTCACCTGGTCAGTGTTGATGGAAGTGTTTTTGGTGCTTTCTTGATTAAGCTGTTGTTTACTGTTTGTTTGATTATTTGTCAGATTTGGTAGCTCCTTGATTGGGGTGTTGTTTAGAACTTGGTTGTTATAATGTTAAATCTTGGTATTAATCTCTGCTCTTCTGGGTGTGGATAGCTGGTTAGGAGGTCTTTTGGCCTTTTGTTTCTTTTTCAGCTATCGGATTGTTTCTTTTGAATGGCATGTAAATGCAGTTTATCTCTATGTGCCCGTTGATGGCAGATTTCGCTGAATGCCAAGCTTCTAGGAATTCTCTGGCATTTGCGGCACTTAGCAATAGCAGTTAGAATTATATACCATTTCACAAGTTTTTTACAGCCCTCTTTAAGTGGATTACAGTCAGCATTTTGTCCCCAACAATCTGGGTCCTCATTTTACCAACCTCAGAAGGGCGGAAAGTTGAGTCAACCTTGAGCCTGGTGAGATTCAATCTGCCAAACTGCCGGCAGCCGGTGATCAGCAGAAGTAGCCTGCGCCATCGCGGCTCACAACTTAGGAGAGAAGCAACCTAGAACTAAGGAGAAATTTCCTGACATTGAGAACAATTAATCAGTGGAACGACTTGCCTCCAGAAGCTGTGAATGCGCTCCAACACTGGAAGTTTTTAAGAAGATGTTGGATAGCCATCTGTCTGAAACGGTATAGGGTTTCCTGCCTAGGCAGGGGGTTGGACTAGAAGACCTCCAAGGTCCCTTCCAACTCTGTTATTCTATTAAAGCACCCGAAGGCAGGACAAGAAGCAACGGATGGAAACTAAGCAAGGACAGAAGCAACCTAGAACTGGGGAGAAATTTCATGACAGTGAGAACAATTAACCAGTGGAACTACTTGCCTTCAGAAGTTGTGAATTCTCCAACACTGGAAGTTTTTAAGAAGGGGTTGGACAAGCATGTGTCTGAAAGGGTATAGCATTTCCTGCTTGAGCAGGGGGCTGGACTAGAAGACCTCCAAGGTCCCTTCCAGCTCTGCTATTCGGTTATTCCGTTAATCCTGTGCTCCCCTATGTCTTTTTCAAATCGTTCTCCTTTTCCAGTAACGCTTGCAAAGACATAATTTCAAATCCTCAGCGTTGCTTCACAAAGGTGTGTGTTTGCTCAAACACAGAGCGCCTTATGTGCAAGCCAATGTCTTCCTTCCAAGGGGGCCATCGAGAAGACGGCATGAAATTCCACCTGTTGTGCAACAGATGGAGCATGAGGCAGAAGACTCCCGGAAACAACTAGGAGGATGTAATTTAGGCAAAAGGCAACCTGTGCTATTATTTAACAGTATGTCAATGTAAAATCCCCACGCTGCAGGGCCCCCAGTCAGATGCTACGAAGCATTTCCCTTATAACTCCTCTGCGCATTCTCGGAAGACAGAATACCACTGTAATATCACTCGATGCACCAACTTGGCAGTCTATCAAAACTGATGGATGGCCCTTCCAACAGACAATTCATTTTTCATTGCAATAATAGCATAACTAGGACTGTGTTTCTTCCTTCCTCAGAAGAACCAGTGCTGGAGCTCATGACAAATGGTTGCGCATCCGCCTTTTCCCCCCCAGGAACATCTTCACTGGTTGACTTCCAGGTGGGTTGGGCTGCCACACTCTGTTCTGACCGAGGCTTCCCGAGAGCATGAAGCAAACTCCTGGTCCCGACAAAAAACCCTTTTATTAATTTGCTGTGAATTCTGCTCCTTCACATCCAGCAAAGTCTTTCCAGGGAGGATTTACAGTCACAGACCTTATCTGGCTTGGAGAGTTGCC
Source organism: Natrix helvetica (assembly GCF_964273705.1). Classification (NCBI taxonomy): domain Eukaryota; kingdom Metazoa; phylum Chordata; class Lepidosauria; order Squamata; family Natricidae; genus Natrix; species Natrix helvetica. The sequence continues at coordinate 5,856,254 of NC_138550.1, read as the reverse complement.
AGGCCGATCTCTGCAGAACTTGGCAAGGAGTCTCGGAGAGTCACGAGCCAATCAAACGAATTAATTGTCTCCTGAAAACTAGCACTGATGTGCGAGGGGAACCTTTACCTTTAAAGTAACTGAGTACATAAATTGGCTACTATTATTAGAGTTGCTGGTTTCAGGCCCTATGATTTGGGTTTTGATGGAGAAATGGCTCTGCAGAACAGGTGCTGACATCCATTGTCCAAGCTGACAGATTTCCAACTTGCTTATCTCTGTTGAACTAGAAAGTCTCGACAGGTGTGAGTTTGAAATTTAAATCTGCGATTCAATCAATCTTTCTCGCACTTTTTCAGAAAGTGTGACCCTGGTTTTATAGTAATCACTTAGCTTTAAGGCTGTACTACTATTATTCATCTCATCTTTCCTATTGCCTATCTTTTATTTAGTTTCCTAGTACGATTTATGTTGATTGCTTATTTAGTATCCTATGACTATCACTAAGGGATGTATCTTATGATTAATGTATTTTTATGATGATTATGATTTATCACATATCTTTTGTGTACAATGAGAGCTTGTGCACCGGAGACAAATCCCTTGTATGTCCAACCACACTTGGCCAATAAAGAATTGAATTCTATTCTATTCTATTCTATTATAGAACAGAATAGAATAGAAGAACAGAACAGAATAGAATCAGAAAGAAGAATAGGAATGGGAATAGAATAGAATAGAATCAGAAAAAAGAATAGAATAGGAATAGGAATAGAATAGAATAGAACAGAATCAGAAAGAAGAATAGGAATGGGAATGGGAATAGAATAGAATTAGAAAGAAGAATAGGAATAGGAATAGGAATAGGAATAGAATAGAATAGAATAGAATAGAAAGAAGAATAGGAATGGGAATGGGAATAGGAATAGAATAGAATAGAATCGGAAAGAAGAATAGAATAGAATAGGAATAGGAATAGGAATAGGAATAGGAATAGGAATAGAATAGAATAGAATAGAATAGAATAGAATAGAATAGAATAGAATAGAATAGAATAGAATAACAGAGTTAGACGGTACCTTGGAGATCTTCTAATCCTACCCCCTGCTCAGGCAGGAAACCTTATACCATTTCAGACAAATGGTTCTCCAATCTCTTCTTAAAAACTTCCAGTGTTGGAGCATTCATGCCTTCTGGAGCCAACATGATTTTCATACTTCACATGATTTTATACCTTGCCTTTAAAAGAGCTTTCAGTTCCTGAAATTATCGCTTGAATGTTTCTCCGCAGCGTTAGTTGCCTTATTTGATAGCAATTGGGGCCGAGGAACCCCAGGTCCCTCGACCAGAAAGGGAGAGAAGATATTCCCATCATAATTAGAATATTGGAACGAGGACAGGTTTTTACCGCAAACAATTGCTAGACATTACCTGTTGCTAAAAAAAAGCATCATTTCTTCTAACATGCCCCTCTCTTTGAATATTCATCAACTTGACTCCCTTGCAAATGATTCGCAACTGATTTGGGATTTTTGACCTACAAAACTGAAATGAACACAAACGCTCAGAGGAATCAATATAGTCAATTACAGTTTGGCAATTTATTTTCCTCCTCCCTCCCTCCCTCCCTCCCTCCCCCTTCCCTCCCCCCCTCACCTCTCTGCAAAGTCAAAAGTGCATTAAAAAGTAATATTTTGCTGAGCTCACGTATATGCAAACGCCTGTAGATATCTCGTCTCAATAAAGTTTATAGAACGAAATTCCCAGCGGCCTGACAAGAACGGATTTAATCGTGAGGCTCATAAAAAGATAATGCATGCCATTTTTTTTTTTTGCTTACATAAACACAAACAAATGCAGCAAGTGGGAGGCTTGTGCGTGTGTGTGTGCCAATATGTATAAGAGGCAGTTTCCATTCACTTTCTACATCTTAGGTAAAGGTAAAGGTTCCGCTCATACATATGTGCTATTCATTCCCGACTCTAGGGAGTGGTGTTCATCTCCGTTTCAAAGCCGAAGAGCCAGCTCTGTCTGAAGATGTCTCTGTGGTCATGTGACTGGCATGACTAAATGCCCAAAGGCGCAAGGAACGCTGTTACCTTCCCACCAAAGGTGGTTCCTATTTTTCTACTTCCATTTTTTACGCCCTTTCGAACTGCTAGGTTGGCAGAAGCTGGGACAAGTCACGAGAGCTCACTCCATTAGAGCTAGGGATTCGAATCTTTCTGATTGACAAGCTCAGCGTCTTAGCCACTGAGCCACCGTGTTGCGCTATGGCTTCAGTCAGCCCAAAATTGCCTTGGACAACATAGATCTGCCAACAAACCATGATTCGATGTTTCAACAAAGAGAAGGATTAAGCATGACATGATAGTAGTTTTCCAGCATTTAAGTGTCTGCTACAAAGAAGAGGGAGTCAATTTATTTGCCAAAGCACCTGGAATAGAATAGAATAGAATAGAATAAATATTTAGAATAGAATGGAGTAGAATAGAGTAGAGTAGAGCAGAGGGGAGTAGAGTAGAGTAGAGTAGAGTAGAATAGAATAGAATAGAATAGAATAGAATAGAATAGAATAGAATAGAATAGAATAGAATATTTAGAATAGAGTAGAATAGAGTAGAATAGAGTAGAGTAGAGTAGAGTAGAATAGAATAGAATAGAATAGAATATTTAGAATAGAATAGAGGAGAATAGAGTAGAGTAGAATAGAATAGAATAGAATAGAATATTTAGAATAGAATAGAGGAGAATAGAGTAGAGTAGAGTAGAGTAGAGTAGAATAGAATAGAATAGAACAGAACAGAACAGAACAGAACAGAACAGAACAGAATAGAAGAGAATCCAAAGAAAGGTTAGCCATCACTGACCTATGAGATAAATTGGGCTGAAAAACACTGTGCCCACATTTTTAAGTTCCGGATCTAAACATCTCCAGCATCACCCCAATTTATGTCGCCCATTAGCTTCCCCTTTGAGCAGGCGGTGTGGCGGTCAGGCCTCTCGGCCCTTCTCACCCAGTTTCCTTGTGTCAAGAGCCGCCTGCGAGAGATTCCGAGCCAATTGACGGGTTGCAATGCAGGCGACTGTACAGGTTGGCTTTCTGCAGCCTCATTAATCCGGGCGTCAGTTCCCCCCCCCCCTTTGCCATGGATCGTCCTCCTCTTTTGGTGCCTTCCGTGAGACCCGGAGGATTTGTTGTGGCTCCCTGCAGCCAAGCCTCCCTGGGAGGCCTCTGCCGTGCGCCTGGCTGGCTGGTGCATGTTCACCCTTTTCGATTTACTTTAAACGGGGCTGACAGGTCCAATAGAGCCTTTACAAGGAGAGGATCTCTTTGGCGAAAGCCTAAATGAAAAGGAGCCAAGCCAGGGTCTGCAGCTGAGGCAGGGCGGGAAAAGCCTGGGTGAGGAGAGGAGAGGAGGGGAATGCAGAAAAGGGGGCGAGGGGAGGGGAAACGGGGAAGGGGAAATGAGGAGGAGAGGGGGAGTAGGGGGAGGGAGGAGAGGAGGAAGGAGAAGGAATAGAAGAGGAGAGGAGAAGTGGAAGCGGAAGGGATAGAGGAAGACAGGCAAGGAAGGGGAAGGAGGGGGAGGGGAAGAGATAGTGGAGGAGAGGGGAGGGGAAGGAGGAGGAGAGGGAAAGGAAAGGAATGGGGAAGGAGAGGAGAGGGAGGAGGGAGGAGAAGGGGAAGGGATAGTGGAAGAGAGAAGAGGGAGAGAGGAGGGGAGGGGAGTGCAGAAAAGGGGGAGAGGAAAGGAAATGGGGAATGTGAAAATGAGGAGGAGAGGGGAGAGGAGAGGAAGGGAGGAGGGGAAGAAGAAGAAGGAATAGAGGAGGAACGGGAAGGGATAGAGGAAGAGAGGCGAGGAAATGAGGAAGGAGGTTGAGGGGAAGAGATAGTGGAAGAGAGGAGAGGGGAGGGAGGGAGGAGGAAAGAGAAGGGGAAAGGGAAGGAATGGGAGGAGAGGAGAAAAGAGGAGAGGAGAGGGAGGAGGGAGGGGAAGGGGAAGGGATAGAGGAAGAGAGAGGAGGGGAGGGGAGTGCAGAAAAAGGGAGGAGAGGAGAGGAAATGGGGAAGGGGAAAATGAGGGGGAGGGGAGGAGGGGAAGAGGAGAACAGAGCAGAGGAAGGGGAAGGGCTAGAGGAAGAGGGGAGAGGAAGAGAGGAGAGGAAGGGGAAGAGAGGATAGGAAAGGAGAGGAGAGGAGAGGAGGGAGAGGAAGGGATAGAGGAAGAAAGGATAGGAAGAGAGGATAGAAGAGGAGAGGAAGTGGAAGGGACGAGAGGAGGAAGGGGAAGGGAAGAGAGGAAGGGGAGGGGAGGAAGGAAGGAAGATGAGAAGGGAAAGGAAAGGAACTGGAGGAAGAAAGGAAGGTAAGGTGGTAAAAGAATGAGAAAAAGCAAAGAAAGGGAGGAGAGTGGAGGGGAGAGGAAACAAACCGGAAGGCTGACATAAAACTGTCTCTCTAACGCTCCCGCCCGGGTATCATAACGCAAAGAGCTCCGCGTGTGCAGTAATTGCCTCGGCTCTTCACCCAGGAGGCCCATAAAACCGCCATAACAGAGCGCACCAATGGTTACTCAGCCCTCTTGGCACTGAACATTTTTTCACATTCCGGAATCTTCTCTCTCTCTCTGGGCCGCCGTCGCAGGGTTCAAATCCCGCTTCCCCGTCTTTCCAGCCAACGGAGCTCCGAAATTCCCCTCAGCTGAACGGTTCTCCCGGTTTTCACCTGAATGGCTGCACCTGGAGTCAGGCGCGACTGGACAGGGGGGAAACCTTGACCTTTTGCCCCGTTTATCACCAGGCAGTCCTCGACTTACGACCAACATTGAGGCCAGCGTTTCCCTTGCTAAGCAAAAGGTGTTGTTTAAGCAAGCCGTGTCCAATGTTACGGCCTTTTGTTGCCACCGTTGTTAAGTGAATCACGCGGTCATTAAGTGAAACCAGCTTCCCCCGTTCGCTTTGCTTGTCGGAAGCCAGCTGGGAAGATCACGCAAACACCCGAATTTTGATCCCGTGACCATGGGGATGCTACAACAGTCGTAAGTGTGAAAAAAAGATCCTGTCCCTTTTTTTCAGTGTCGTTGTAACTTTGAACTTTAAATGAAGGGTTGTAAATTGAGGACTTCTTTCATTTGATTGGGAAACAGCTTAACAGGGAGGCCTCACTTTTCCCTCCCTTCCTCCCTCCCTTCTTCCTTCCCTCCTTTCTTTTCTTCTTTCCTTTCCTTCCTTCCACCTCCCTCTCCCATTCCTTCTCTCCTCCCTCCTTTCTCCCTCTCTCCTTCCTTCCTTTTCTTCCTTCCTTTTCTTTCCCTTCCTTCCTCCCTTTTCTTCTTTCTTTCCTTCCTCCCTCCCTCACCCTCTTCCATTCCTTCTCCCTCCCTTCTTCCTTCTCGCCTTCCTTCCTTCCTTTTCTTTTTTCTTCCTTTCTTCTTTCTTCCTTTCTTCCTCCCTCCCCCCCATTCCTTCTCTTCTCTCTTCCTTCCTCCTTTTCTCCTTTCTTCCTTCCTTTCCTTCCTCCCTCCCTCTCCCTCTCCCTCTTCCATTCCTTCTGTCTCCTCCCTCCCTTCTTCCTTCTCACCTTCGTTCCTTCCTTTTCTTCTTTCTTCCTTTCTTCTTTCTTCCTTCCTTCCTCCCTCCCATTCCTTCTCTCCTCTCTTCCTTCCTCCTTTTCTCCCTTTTCTTCCTTCCTTTCTTTCCTCCCTCTCTCTCCCTCTTCCATTCCTTCTGTCTCCTCCCTCCCTTCTTCCTTCTCACCTTCGTTCCTTCCTTTTCTTCTTTCTTCCTTTCTTCTTCCTTCCTTCCTTCCTTCCTCCCTCCCATTCCTTCTCTCCTCTCTCCCTTCCTCCTTCCCTCCCTTTTCTTCCTTCCTTCCTTCCTGTCTTTCTTCCTTTTCTTTCTTGGTCTAATTTACATGTGTAAATGGCAACGTGTTTTAGTTGACTTTAGAAATAAGTACAGCTAGTCTTTGACTTACAACAATTTGTTTAATGACCATTCAAAGTTACAACGACCCCAAAAAGGACCCATTTATGGCTGTTGCAGCATCCCCATAGTCACACAATCAATAGCAATAGCTCTTAGATTTATATACCGCTGCACAATGCATTTATAGCCCTCTCTGAGTGGTTTACAGAGTCAGCCTCTTGCCCCCAACGATCTGGGTCCTCGTTTTACTGACCTCAGAAGGATGGAAGGCTGAGTCATCCTTGAGCCTGGTGAGAATCGAACTGCTGGCAGCCGGCAATCAGAAGTAGCCTGCAGTACTGCACTGTAACTACTGCGCCACTGTGGCTCCTACATTCATCCAACTTCAGGCGCTTGGGACCACCTGACTCATACTTATGACGGCTGCAGTGTCCCCGGGGTCGTCGTGGTAGCGACCTTCCCATCCAACAAAGTCATAGGAAAGCCAGATTCACTTAACAACAGAGTGACTAACTTAACGACTGTGTCGAATCGCTTAACAACGGCGGCAAGAAAAAGATCGTAACATGGGTACAAAAAAAACCCCACTTGACACCTGTCTCGCTTAGCGACAGAACCTTGGGGCTGAATTCTGGTTGTAAGTCGAGGCACTAGCTGCACGTGAGCGTAACGCTTCACCCTCACGTACTTTTAAAAGATTGGAGACTTTATAACTGCGAACATTGAATAACGTAAAAATAGTTGTGTTATTTTTCTTCCTTTTTCTTTCTGGAAAGCTTATCCCCCCCTCCCCCCCCCACACCGTTTTCCCCTTCTGTCTTTCTTAATCAACCAAGAATAGGCTGTGATTACAGTCATCATTATGCAATTAATCACTATAATTACATTTTATTGGGGTAATAGTTGAAAAATCGGTGAACATAACTCCGTTCTTTCCCTTTGACTGGGAAAACGTTCTGGAACTTGTCAAACAGAAGTTCAACTCCTTTGTTATTCGCTTTTCTTCTCCGCCTTTCGGGGGTATTTTTAGAGCTAAAGCATGTGGGGGGGGGGAGTGAAAATGAGAGAGAGAGTTCAGTCCCCCCCACCCTTTGTGATCCAAAAGGAATGAGAATTGGAGAAGGGCCGGCTTTCTCCGCCCGACTTCCGCTTGTTCGCTTTTATGGATTGCTCTCATTGCCCCGCGACATTTTCCCTGAAATTCAGCTGAACTCCGGATGAATTCCTGAATTCCTCCCTGAAGACCTTGTGGTGGAAAACCTCATTTGAAACGTTGAAGAAGGCTCCATGACGAAGGCACTTTCCTTCCTTCCTTCCTCCCTTCCCTTTCCTTTCCCTCCCTCCGTCTCTTTCCTCCTCCTTTCTTTTCCCTCCCTTCCTCCTTTCCTTCCTTCCTCTCCTCCCTCCCTTCCTCCTTTCCTTTCCTTTCCCTTCCCTCCCTCTGTCTCTTTCCTCCTCCTTTCTTTTCCCTCCCTTCCTCCTTTCCTTCCTCCCTCCTTTCCTTTCCTTCCTTCCTCCTTTCCTTTCTTTCCCTCCCTCCCTTCCTCCTTTCCTTCCTCCCTCTCCTCCCTCCCTTCCTTCTTTCCTTTCCTTTCCCTTCCCTCCCTCCGTCTCTTTCCTCCTCCTTTCTTTCCCTCCCTTCCTCCTTTCCTTTAGTTTCTTTCCCTCCCTCCCTTCCTCCTTTCCTCCCTCCCTCTCCTCCCTCCCTCCCTCCCTTCCTTTCTTTCCCTCCCTCCCTTCCTGTCTCCTTTCCTTCCTTTCCTCCTTCCTCCCTTCCACCTTTCTTTCCTTCCTTCCTCTCCTTCCTCCATCCCTCCTCCCTTCCCCCTACCTTACCTTTCTTTCCTTTCTTCCTTTCCTTTCTCTCCCTTCTACCTTTCCTTCTTCCTTTCTTTTCCCTTCCTTCTATTTTTCCTTTCCCTTCCTTCCTTCCTTCCTTCCTTCCTTCCTTCCTTCCTTCCTTCCTTCCTTCCTTCCTTCCCAGCCTCCCTTTCTTCCTTTCCTCCTGTCCTCCTGTCCTCCCTTCCTTCCTCCTTTCCTTTCCCTTCCTTTCCCTTCCTTCCTTCCCTCTCATCCTCCCTTCCTTCCCTTCCCTTTCCTTCCTCCTTCCTCTTTCCTTCCTTTCTTTCTTTCTTTCTTTCTTTCTTTCTTTCTTTCTTTCTTTCTTTCATGCCTTTATTACGAACAACTCAAGACAGACAACATGTCAAAATACTCCTTCCTCTTCTAGAGTTTCAACATTTTTTTATATCGCGGTGACCAAATCTGGATGCAATATTCCACGTGTGGTCTTACCGAATTATTATAAAAGGTAGTCCTCGACTTACGACTGAGCCCAATTGAGCCCAAAATTTCCATTGCTAAATGTTAAGTGAACGTTGCCCCATTTTACAACTTTTCTTAACATTTGTTAAGTGATTCCCTGCAGTTGTTAAAAGAGTCACACGGTTGTTCACTGAATCCGGCTCCTCCATTGACTCTTGCTTGTCCGAAGGTCGCAAAAGGGGCTCTCAAAACCCCTGGACATTGCAACCGTCATAAATATGAACCAGTTGACAAGCCTCCAAATTTTCATCATGTGACCACGGGGATGCTCTAAGACCCATAAATCCCTTTTTTCAATGCTGTTGTAACTTTGAATGGTAACTAACCTAACTGTTGTAAGTCAAGGACTACCTATATTAACACTTCAAGTGATGGTCCTTAATAAGGTAAAGGTTCCCCTCGCACATATGTGCTAGTCGTTCCCGACTCTAGGGGGCGATGCTCATCTCTGTGTTTTGAAATCTTTAAAAAAATTCAGATCTATCCATCTCCCATCCTAATATTCCACTACTCTCCCTTTCCACCTCGCTCAATCTGCTATCAAACTCCTCAATCTTCTCTTCATGTTGGGCTTTTTCTTCAATTTTTTGGATTCTGTCCTCGTATTTCATCATCCAGTTTTGCATATCTTCTATTTTTCCTTCCGTTTTAGCTACTTTTTGTTCTATGCTTTCAGTTCGTTGCTCTATTGTCTCAATTCTTCTTTCTATACTCTCAGTCTTTTTTACAATGGTATCTAATTTTTCATTCTTAAAATCATCTCCTATTTGTAATTTCTGTATCACTTGCATGGGCGGTGCCCATCTCCCTTTCAAAGCCGAAGAGCCAGCGCTGTCCGAAGACGTCTCCGTGGTCATGTGGCCGCCGTGACTCAATGCCCAAGGCACACGAAACGCTATTACCTTCCCCCAAATGTGGTTCCTATTTTCCTACTTGCATTGTTACATGCTTTCGAACTGCTAGGTTGACAGATGCTGGGACAAGTAACGGGAGCTCACTCCGTTACGTGGCGCTAGGGATTCGAACTGCCAAACTGCTGATCTTTCTGATCGACAAGCTCAGCGTCTTAGCCCCTGAGCCACCGCGTGCCTTAATATTCACTTCAATTAATAATTCAATTTTCACGTGAAGGGCCTTATTTCCTTATAATCCTCTCAGTGTGACTCCCAGGGACAATTGCATTTATTCTTCAATTTTCATCCTTAAGACCAAGGTCATGACTAATATGTATTTCTACGTATTTATCTGCATATGGAGTGGTGCGTTGGCCTAGTGGTAGAGCTCTCGCCTCAAAATCAGCAGGCTGTGAGTTTGATCCTAGGCAGAGGCAGATATTTCTCTCTCTGGGCACAATGAGAATATATCTGCTGAAACAAAACTCCGCACTGGCAACAGGAAGGGCATCTGGCCAGTAAACAATCAGCTCCATTCAGTTGCCGAGACTCCATCCCACCAGGGATTACGGGGTCTTTAAAAGACGGCGATGATTTATCGGCATATTCCCTCAATATCTCTGTTTAGACTTTCAATCGAATAGAGGTTTTCTTTTAGATCAATATAAATACGCTTCTGGGTGTGATAGAGAGCGTGAATCCAGAAAGATGCTGAGTTTTTGCAATTTGTTTGTACGCAAACCAGATTTTAAAAAAAATAAAAAATAAAAGACCATCCTTTTTAAGTGCACCATTCTGACACATAAGAACAGGATTTTTTCACTGGGGAAAATTTAGGAAAAATGAACAGGCCTGCTTTGGGGGATTTGATCGTTTGTTCTGCTGCTTTGTTTCTATTTCATTTTGTTCCTTGTTCACCAGAGTCACATTTGTTCAGCTGATCATTTTGAAAATGGCCTTTTTAAAAATAATAATAATAATGGTAAGCCTTATTTCCGTTGACATATTGCAGTTAAGCAAATGAGGCGTTCAGAATAAATAAAATGGCGGCCATCAAGAGACAAAGAATAAAACAATTTCTTTATTTTAACTTTATACAGACAGACACACAAATGTACACAATAGTTCTTGACTTATGACACAATTGTGGGTAGGTAGGTAGGCAGGTAGATAGATATATAGATATGGATGGATGGATGGATGGGTGGGTGGGTGGTGGGTAGACAGACAGACAGACAGATGATAGATAGATAGATAGATAGATAGATAGATAGATAGATAGATAGATAGATAGATAGATAGATAGATAGATATGGATGATGGGTGGATGTGTGTGTGTATGTATGTATGGATGATAGATGATACAAACAGACAGAAAGAAATAGAGAAATTATAGAGATAGAGGTAGAGGTAGAAATTTTAATCTTGTAAGTTGCCCAGTCACCTTTCAGTGAAATGGGTGGGGAAAATTATATAACAACAACAACAACAACAACAACAACAACAACAACAACAACAAATAGGTTTGGATTTGAGCACAGCAAAAACCACTGGGAACATCAGGTTGAGAAGGTTCTAGAGAATGAAAAAGTCAAGATCTTGTGGGATTTCAGAATCCAGACTGACAGGCACTTGGCCTACAACACACTTGACATGACAATAGTTGAAAAGAAAAAAGTCTGGTTCATTGACATTGCAATACCTGGTGATGCGCGAATTGAAGATAAGCAGCAAGAAAAAATCACGAAGTACCGGGACTTGCAAATTGAAGTTGAGCGACTATGGAAAAAGAAATCATGTGTTGCCCCAATTGTAATTGGAGCCCTTGGAGCAATACCTAAAGGGCTATCTATTTAGAAATTCTAAATTTATCGGACTTGAACATTCTGATTCTACAAAAAACCGTCCTACTTGGAACAGCTTATATCCTCCGACGTTACCTTAACAGTTCCTAGGTCCTTGGTTAGGACTCGAGCTATTGAGCTACCAACCAGCCCCAAAGGCTGTGAATCTCACCAAAGATTAACTAAATATAATAATTCTGATTCTACAAAAACCACCCTACTTGGAACAGCTTATATCCTCCGACGTTACCTTAACAGTTCCTAGGTCTTTGGTTAGGACTCGAGCTATTGAGCTACCAACCAGCCCCAAAGGCTGTGAATCTCACCAAAGATTAACTAAATAATAATAATTCTGATTCTACAAAAAACCACCCTACTTGGAACAGCTTATATCCTCCGACGTTACCTTAACAGTTCCTAGGTCCTTGGTTAGGACTCGAGCTATTGAGCTACCAACCAGCCCCAAAGGCTGTGAATCTCACCAAAGATTAACTAAATAATAATAATTCTGATTCTACAAAAACCACCCTACTTGGAACAGCTTATATCCTCCGACGTTACCTTAACAGTTCCTAGGTCTTTGGTTAGGACTCGAGCTATTGAGCTACCAACCAGCCCCAAAGGCTGTGAATCTCACCAAAGATTAACTAAATAATAATAATTCTGATTCTACAAAAACCACCCTACTTGGAACAGCTTATATCCTCCGACGTTACCTTAACAGTTCCTAGGTCTTTGGTTAGGACTCGAGCTATTGAGCTACCAACCAGCCCCAAAGGCTGTGAATCTCACCAAAGATTAACTAAATAATAATAATTCTGATTCTACAAAAACCACCCTACTTGGAACAGCTTATATCCTCCGACGTTACCTTAACAGTTCCTAGGTCTTTGGTTAGGACTCGAGCTATTGAGCTACCAACCAGCCCCAAAGGCTGTGAATCTCACCAAAGATTAACTAAATAATAATAATTCTGATTCTACAAAAACCACCCTACTTGGAACAACTTATATCCTCCGACGTTACCTTAACAGTTCCTAGGTCTTTGGTTAGGACTCGAGCTATTGAGCTACCAACCAGCCCCAAAGGCTGTGAATCTCACCAAAGATTAACTAAATAATAATAATTCTGATTCTACAAAAAACCACCCTACTTGGAACAGCTTATATCCTCCGACGTTACCTTAACAGTTCCTAGGTCCTTGGTTAGGACTCGAGCTATTGAGCTACCAACCAGCCCCAAAGGCTGTGAATCTCACCAAAGATTAACTAAATAATAATAATTCTGATTCTACAAAAACCACCCTACTTGGAACAGCTTATATCCTCCGACGTTACCTTAACAGTTCCTAGGTCCTTGGTTAGGACTCGAGCTGTTGAGCTACCAACCAGCCCCAAAGGCTGTGAATCTCACCAAAGATTAACTAAATAATAATAATTCTGATTCTACAAAAAACCACCCTACTTGGAACAGCTTATATCCTCCGACGTTACCTTAACAGTTCCTAGGTCCTTGGTTAGGACTCGAGCTGTTGAGCTACCAACCAGCCCCAAAGCCTGTGAATCTCACCAAAGATTAACCACATAATAATAATAACAAGAACAACAATAAATAGGAGCATCAATTGAACCCCAATGCCATTGACAAATTCACCTGCAGCCAATTGCAAAAGGCAAAAAGCAACAGTTGATATCCTCCAGCAATTCCTTGAAGACCATCAAACCTCCACATCTGTCTGTCCCAGGTATTTGGGAAGGACTTGATAGGTGGGCTGTAATACCAAATCCAGTCTGAACATCTGGCTGGCTCTGTGACAAACAGTAGAATAACTTTCTCTCATTGGACAAAGTACCCTTATCGCATTTGATTGGGTTATAAAAGCACACATTGGAAGAACATAATATCCTTCTTCTTTTTTTTTTTTTTTACTATTCAAGTAATTTAATTTTTGTTAAATTTGCTTCGTCTCTCCTCTCTTCTTTCCTTTTTATCAGTGTTTTGTGTGTGTGGAGTAGAGTAACAATGGAGATTTTAATATCAAGCAATTAGTTGAAGATTGAAGCTATTATAACCAATCCTTTGATGTGAGTTGCAGTGTTTTATTTCCTTTGTCTAAAGTTATACTTTGGAAACTTAAACAATATGAGGCTTGAAATATTGACATCCTAAATCATAATGAATAATGACAGCATTTTTACTTTTCTTTCTTTACCTTCAATACCTTAAGCTTTTCAGACAATAGACTGTTAGTCATCTTTAATCATTTTCTATAAATATCACTGCATTGAAACAATATAAGATATCTCGATTTAAAGCAATATAATAAAAGGGGAGAGGGGAAGTGACATTTACTTAGTTGCCCTAACTTTATCAAGTCTGATAGTCTCATAAAACCAGACAATCAGAAAGCTGTAAAAGTGTAATTGTGATTTTAATGTTTGGAAAATGTCAAAAAATTTTTTTGAAAAACAAACCATACAATCAAATAAAAACAAACATAATTCTAGTTTTTATCCTGTTTATGTTTATGGTTTCAACCTGTTTATGGTTTCAAAATAAATATTAAAAAGCCTTCAAATCCTCAGTTGATTCTATACACTTTTCTTTTCAAAACTTACCACCCCCATCAGAATATTTGAACTACAGCCATCCCGACTGAAATCCACATAACATGTCCTTCAAATTCAGAAATCTATGCTCAGGGTATTTTTCCATCTTCAAACTTAAAAGAATAATAGAGTTGGAATGGACTTTGAAGGTCTTCTAGTCCAACCCCCTGCCTAGGCAGGAAACCCTCTACCGTTTCAGACAAATGGCTATCCAACATCTTCTTAAAGACTTCCAGTGTTGGGACATTCACAACTTCTGGAGGCAAGCTGTTCCACTGATTAATTGTTCTAACTGTCAGGAAGTTTCTCCTCAGTTCTAAGTTGCTTCTCTCCTTGATTAGTTTCCAGCCATTGCTTCTTGTTCTACCCTCAGGTGCCTTGGAGAATAGTTTGACTCCCTCTTCTTTGGGGCAACCCCTGAGATATTGGAACACTGCTATCATGTCTCCCTGCAAAAGGAGATCACATGATCCCAAGACCCCACAGCCACCATAAATATTATTCTGTCTCCCCCAGGGGTGGATTGCTGCTGACATTACTGCCGGTTCGGTGCACGGGGTCATTGGGTCGCTGCCAAGTTACTACCGGTTCAGCCAAGCCCACCTCTGGTCTCAGAAATGTAATCAGAAATATATGTGCCTTGAACGTAACCCATCAATCACAATCAAACACGGACACAGGAATATCTTTTACGATATTTGGTATGATATTATAAACTGCTTTATGATAAACATCTATGTCATATAAAATATTTTATCCAATCTATGATATCTCCATTCCACAAAAGTCATAGATCCCGGACTTTTGGCTATACTGACCTAGGCTTCCCAAGATCATAAAGCCAAACTCCTCGTCCCAGTAAAACCTCTTTTATTTAGGTTCAAGGAAATTCCTCTCCAGCGAAGTCCCGGCCAAGAGTCTTTCGTGAGAGTTCACAACTACAGACCTTGATCAGACTTGGAGAGCTGCCAGGACGATATCTTCCAAACGCCACGCTGTAGTAGCAATTCCTTGGCAAGAAGTCAGGAACAGATCTTCACTCTAATGAATTTACCGTATTTTTCAGAATATAAGATGCACCGGAGTAAAAGACGCACCAAGATTTTGAAGAGGCAAATTTTTTTAAAAAAGGTTTTGCACTGCAGATCTCCCAAAAACGGCCCAATTTTTTGCGAAAAAGGGCCTGTTTTTTTCCCCCAAAATAAGGGGGGCATGAATAACCTTCAGGAGGCTTGTAGAGTGCTCCTTGAGCGGGGGGGGGGGGGGCATAATTGAGCAAAAAATGGCCCATTTTTCAAGAAAATGGGCTCTTTCCCCCACCCATATGACATGCATAGCCTTTAGGAGGCTTATAGAGTGTTCCTGGGGGCTGGGAGGGCAAAATGGAGCAAAACATTGCCCGGTTTTGATCATTTCTGCCCTCCCTAGCTCCCAGGAGCATTCTACAAGCCTCCTAAAGGCTATGCATGGCCATTTTGGTGAAGGGGGTGGGGTTTCTGGAGGCAAAAAATGCTGTATTCAATGTATAAGATGCACACAATTTTCAGCCTCTTTTTTGAGGGAAAAAGGTGTCTCTTATACTGCATAAAATAAGGTAACTAATTGTCTCCTGCAAATTCCCCTCCCCTTTCACTCCCCTTTAATCTCTATGGGAGGGGCCATTCACTGTCCACCTGTGCCTTTACTCCTGAGTCTTCATGACTCCTGGCAACTCAAGCTCCAGCTGTTCTTCTGCCTCACTGATGTCTGACTCCGAAGGCAGCTGATAACTGGCATACGGCCTCGGCCCCATCTCTGTCTCTGATGCAGAGCCCTCATCAGAGCCTTCCCCAGACTCCAGGACTGGCCCATGTTCCTCCCCAACCTCCTCAATTTCTGAATCTAAGTTAATCCATTTGAAGTGCCCTGGCTAAAAAAGTTTTGTCTCACAATGCGTTATTTTTCCCCAGTTGAAGGTGACAAGAATCGGACTTTTTGTAGTATATAAATTGTGCGGAAGGGAGTTCTAATCTGATTCTAATTCTCCAAGGATTTGTTGTGTTGTGGAGAGCTCAAGAGTCCCTTTCCACTTCCTTTGCCAGATTTCTTTTGTGTGTCTTCTCTCCCGCTGTGCAAAGATTAAAGGAAGCCAATCTCTCTTAATAGGGAGAGAGATAATATATGCCAGATCACAAATGTGCTAGAAGCTTTATTTAAAAAAAAAAAAAAAGAATAACAAGGACATTTCAAAATGGGATAATTAGCAACATTAACAAACTGGGCCAAATAAAAAAAAATCCCTTGGGGTGGGGGTTGGAGGTAATGCTTCAACCCCAAATGACAATTCAAGTTTAAAATTGATCTCTTGACAGATTAGAAGGAACGGTGACAAACCAGTATGAATTGCTTCGATGTCCCTTGGAGAATGGCAAAAATCCAGAAGGAGGTCCAGAGAGAGGTTTCACTTTGTCAAAGGTTGTCAGGTGTGAGAGTCAGTGATAGTCCTGGGTGCTGGGTCTCCCCAAAATTGCCTTTGACAACATAGATCTGCCAACGAATCATGATTCGATGTCCAACAAAGAGAAGGACTGGGCGTGACATGATAGTAGTTTCCCAGCATTTAAGTGTCTGCTACAAAGAAGAGGGAAATCCACTTATTCCCCAAAGCACCTGGAATAGGGTAGAGAAGAGAAGAGAAGAGAAGAGAAGAGAAGAGAAGAGTAGAGTAGAGTAGAGTAGAGTAGAGTAGAGTAGAGTAGAATAGAATAGAATAGAATAGAATAGAATAGAATAGAAGAATAGAATACTAAATAGAAATAGAAGAGAAGAGAATTATTAGAATAGAAGAGAATTATTAGAATAGAATAGAATAGAATAGAATAGAATAGAATAGAATAGAAGAGAAGAGAAGAGAAGAGAAGAGAAGAGAAGAGAAGAGACTTATTGGAATAGAATTATTAGAATAGAATAGAATAGAATAGAATAGAATAGAATTATTAGAATAGAATAGAATAGAATAGAATAGAATAGAATAGATTTATTAGAATAGAATAGAATTATTAGAATAGAATAGAATAGATTAGATTTATTAGAATAGAATTATTAGAATAGAATAGAATTATTAGAAAAGAATGGAATTATTAGAATAGAATAGAATTATTAGAATAGAATAGAATAGAATAGATTTATTAGAATAGAATAGATTTATTAGAATAGAATAGAATTATTAGAATAGAATAGAATTATTAGAATAGAATAGAATTATGAGAAGAGAAGAGAAGAGAAGAGAAGAGAAGAGAAGGGAAGGGAACTGTAACATGGTGGGTTTGGGTTTTTTTTGATAAACGGTCCAATATTAACGAAGCATTATCTCTCAGGTCAAGTATGCATTTGTGACGCAACCGTGCTATTTTATATTTGAATTTTTAGAAAAGTATTTTGATTCCGTCTCCCTCTCCCCCCTCTGAAAAAGAGCCAGGCAGAAAGACTCTGATAATGCGTTTGTGTCTGAAAAGATTATTCTAATTCCTCTTTTAACATCCCTGTCTGCCTTTGTACTCATGGCGTTCTTGTATAGTTTTACATCGTTTCACTCTTCATGCTTTTTTGATGTATTTTCAAAGTGGCCTTTAATAAGGTAAAGGAAGCTCTTGATTTTGCCCAGGGAGTAAGAAAGACAAGAGGAACACAGAGCAGTGGTGGGTTTCACATAATTTTACCAGCGGTTTGCCGCGCACCGAAACTGTGATTGTGCACCTTTCGCACATACGCACCGCCCCCCATGAGTGCACGGCTTGCACGCATGCACACGGCTTAGAAAATGTGGCTGAAAAGGAAGGCATAGCGCGATGTGGTGGCTCGGTGGCTTAGATGCTGATCTTATCGATCAGAAAGGTCAGCAGTTCGGCAGTTCGAATCCCTAGCGCCACGTAACGGAGTGAGCTCCCGTTACTTGTCCCAGCATCTGCCAACCTAGCAGTTCGAAAGCACGTAAAAAGTACAAGTAAAAAAATAGGAACCACCTTTGGTGGGAAGGTAACAGCGCTTGGTGCACCTTCAGCATTGAGTCATGCTGGCCACATGACCATGGAGACATCTTCGGACAGTGCTGGCTCTTCGGCTTTGAAACGGAGATGAGCACCGCCCCCTAGAGTTGAGAACGACCAGCACATATGTGCAAGGGGAACCTTTACCTATGCTTATCCCTATTGACTTCAGCCAATCGTTCCCTGTTGTCCTATAGAAAGCATTTCGGCTTACGGAAAATACCTGTTCCACTCCCCCGTGCAAATTTAACATAACCTGCGAAGGAAACTCCGCAAAGTTTGCATTTCTGGACAACCATGAAAGATTTGTTTAAATTACAGTTGATTTCAAAAGGAAAAAAGAAATAAGAAAGAAAAAGAACTCTTGCAAAATCCTTCTGTGATAACTGTGGGAGGCTGTTTTCTTGTATTTATGTAAATAGACCGATCTTCAAATCTTCAAGGTGCAATCCAGGAAGCAGATTTTACACAGAAGAAATAATGAAAGACTCGTTGGCTATCCATCGTGCAACTGGGTCTGTGTTTGTTAGCATAGATCTCTTTCTCCCTCTCCCTCTCCCTCCCTCCCTCCCTCCCTCCCTCCCTCCCTCTCTCTCTCTCTCTCTCTCTCTCTCTCTGGCATATTTTTTCTTTTTGATTTATACTATTCGCAGCAGTGGGAAGTCGCTTTTCAAAAATCATATTTAGGCATCAGTCTGCCTTTCCCTGATTTCCTCTATCCAAAACGCTTGTATTTAAAGCTTACGTATCCTGGGAATATTGCATTTCTCAAGATCTCGGAGGGAGAAGGAAGGAGAGATATATTGGTATAACCATATTTGCCTGAGAAGGAGGAAGGGGAAGCCTCTCACTTGATAATGCAGCCAAGTGTTGATTGATTGGGTGCCATCAAGTTGATGGTGTGGCTTCTAATAGTTGCATAGTTTTTTCTCCATCATGCTCTGTCCCTCATCTGGTCCTTCACATCTCCCAGTGGTATTCTCATTGCTGATATGAGGAGTCTCTCCATCTTCAACTGGTTCTCCTCTCCCCTTCCCCCTCCCTTTCTCTCTCTTCCCTCTCCCTCTCTTCTCCTCTCCTTTCCCTCTCCCTGTCCCATTTCCTTTCTCTCTTATCTCTCCATTCACCCATCCATCCACCCATCCACCCATCTACCTATCTATATCATCTATCTATCATTCTATCATTCTATCTATCATCTCTTTCTCTTTCTCGCTCTCTCTTATCTCTCCATCCATCCATCCATCCATCCAGCCACCTATCTATATCATCTATCATTCTATTATTATATCTATCTATAATCTCTCTCTCTCTCTCTCTTATCTCTCCATCCATCCATCCATCCATCCATCCATCCATCCATGTACCTATCTATATCATCTATCTATCATTCTATCTATCATTCTATCATCTCTCTCTGTCTCTCTTTCTTTCTCTTTCTCTCATTCTCTCTCATTTATCTATCTATCTATCTATCTATCTATCTATCTATCTATCTGTCTGTCTGTCTGTCTATCTATCTACCTACCTACCTACCTACCTACCTACCTACCTACCTATCATCTCTGTCTCTGTCTCTGTCTCTCTCTCTCTCTCTCTCATCTCTCCATCCATCCATCCATCTACCTATCTATCTATCTCTCCATCCATCCATCCATCCATCCATCCATCCATCCATCCATCCATCTATCTATCTATCTATCTATCTATCTATCTATCTATCTATCATCTCTCTGTCTGTCTGTCTGTCTGTCAGTCTGTCTCATTCTCTCTCTCTCTCTCATCGGAGTATGCAGATCTATTCCAACCAGGTTCCTGCTGTCTTCATCCGCTCCGCCTCCTTGCATTATCGTAACGCCCTGCTCTCCCTCCTGATGTGAGGTGACACCTCTTAATGCAACGGGGAAGCCCGACAAGGAGGATTCGGCAGCCGTGTAAAGAGATGACATGGGGCTCATGCCTGGCCCATTGGAGTCTTCAGCCTTCATTTTGCGGAGGCCTTCAGCAGCCGTGTAAACAAATCTGATGTGATAAAAGGGAACAGGGACGCTCAGAGCGGATGTGCAGGAAAGCTACTTTGTGTCTCCAGAGATTCTTCAGCCAGGTGCTTTTTTCAAGAGGCGACTGGGCTTTCTGTTTTTTCTTTAGGAAGACATTTCACTTCTCATCCGAGAAGCTTCTTCAGCTCCATGGTGACGGGATCAAAATTCGGACGCTTGGCAACTGCCTCGTATTTACGACCATTGCAATGACCCTTTGATCATATCGCCCCTTAGTCCCGTTATGGCGAACCTATGGCACGCGTGTCAAGGGTGGCACACAGAGCTATTTCTGAGGGCACACGAGGCATTGCCCTGTCAGTTCCGGCACGCATGCTGGCCAGCTGATTTTTGGCCTTGATTTTTGGCTGTTTTTCGCCCTCCCCAGCTTCTAGAAAGCCGCTGGATCCTGGGGAGGGTGAAAAATGGACTTACGGGGCCTACCGGAAGTCAGAAAACGGGCCATTTCTGGCCTCTGGAGGGCCTCCGGGGGAGGGCGGGGGGGCATTTTTACCCTCCCCGGGCTCCAAGAATGGGATGGGCATTAATTTATGGGGTGGGCATGCAAGCGTGCGTGTGCTTTTGGCACCTGAGGTGAATAAGGTCCGCTATCACTGCCCTAGTCCTTTTCCTTCTTAGACTAGCCATACCTAGTTCCCGTCCCGGCTCTATGCTGTCCTACTTAGGCACATTTTTGACCAGGTGCATGCGTGAAAGGTGCACCAGAATATAACTTATTGTTCCCCTTTCTCTGCAAACCAATAACTCTAGGAGGCAAGCAGTTCCATTGCCTTATTGGTCTTACTGTCAGGAAATTCCTTCCTATTTGCAGGTTGGATCTCCTGCCATCAGGTGCTTCCGAGAACAAATCAACATCAAATAGGATAGGAGAGGAGAGGAGAGGATAGAAGAGAAGAGAAGAGAAGAGAAGAGAGAATGGAATGGAATGAAAGAGGAGAGGAGAAGAGAGGAGAAGAGAAGAGAGAATGGAATGGAATAGAAGGGAAGGGAAGAGAAGAGAAGAGAAGAGAAGAGAGAATAGAATGGAATGAAAGAGGAGAGGAGAAGAGAGGAGAAGAGAAGAGAGAATGGAATGGAATGAAAGAGGAGAGGAGAAGAGAGGAGAAGAGAAGAGAGAATGGAATGGAATAGAAGGGAAGGGAATGGAAGGGAAGGGAAGGGAAGGGAAGGGAAGAGAAGAGAAGAGAAGAGAAGAGAAGAGAAGAGAAGAGAAGAGAAGAGAAGAGAAGAGAAGAGAAGAGAAGATATAAGATGTTTTACAGGTGGCACCTACCCCCGATGAGAATACTTCAAGAATAAATCGTAAAAGTGTTGGAAATGTCATCAGATACCGGGTTCATATATTACCATATGTAGTGGACGTGCATAGAAGCTAAAAGATATTGGACTAAAATCCACACTTGGTTGGAAAAAAATGATACAAAAACATATAGACTTTAAACCAGAGATCTTTTTTATTGGGAATCATACCGGAAACATATAACAGCGAATTGAAATATTTGATTGTAAATGTGTTAACAGCGGCTAGAATTGTATTTGCTAAAAATTGGAAAAATGAGAAAATACCAACGCAGGAGGAAGTTATTCACAAAATAATGGAATGTGCTGAAATGAGTAAATTGACATTTGAAATTAGAGAACAGGAAGATGAACAATTTTATAAGATATGGGATTTATTTTATCAGTGGTTAGATAAAAAAAACATGGAAATGAAAGATGTTAGAGAATGTTATAAATACAAGAATAATAGAATGATACAAAATATAACATAAAGATATATTAGTATTGGATATATTTAAGATGATATCATGAATTGTTATAATATAAATGAATCCAATACCTAGAATATCTCGTTTAAAATGAAGGAATAATAGCGATAGTCAAATAAATGAGGTACAATGATAATAATGTATACAAATATATTTGATTTGATAGCACGTGATTTCATATAAATTGTAAGTGATGAGTATGGAAAGGATGCATAAAAACCTTGTAACCAATCGACACACTGTATGCAATTGAAAATGGCTTTATGTTCTGTGTTTTGTTTGTCTATGTTTGTCTAAAAAAAAAAAAAACTTTCTTTAAAAAAAGAATAGAATATAATAGTACAGAATAGAAATAGAATAACAGAGTTGGAAGGGACCTTGGAGGTCTTCTAGTCCAACCCGCTGCTCAGGCAGGAAACCCTACACCACTTCAGACAAATGGTTATCCAACATCTTCTTAAAAACCTCGGGTGTTGGAGCATTCGCAACTTCTATGAAGTTCAATGTCTATGGAGATTCTCAGTCACCCAGGTCATGGATGTCCCAAAGGCAAACCGATGGCACGGATGCCAGAAGTGGCATGCAGAGCTGTCTCTCCAGGCACGCGAGCCATTGCCTGTTGCCCTTCCAGGTTCCTGGGAACTGGCAGGGGTGGGTTGCTGCCAGCATAACTGTTCAGGGTGCAACATTTCTTGCTCTGCACGTGTGCGCATTTCCACCTAAAAAGGTCTGCGCAAGCACGCAACATTAGAACAGAAAAAAATTACATTTCTGCAATGAAGATTGTTCTGTGCATGCGCAGAACCGAAAGTCAAGTTGACGCTGCCGCCGATAGAACCAGTGTGGCAGGGAGTGTGGCAGGGAGTGTGGCAGGCTGTGTTAATACCTACTCGACCAAACCGGTCTAAACCGGTAGGAACCCACCTCTGGGTGCCGGCAAGCTGGTCTCCACATGTGCAGGAGTGCCGGAAACTGGAAGAGCAGCCAACCAGTGCACATGTGCGTGCCGGGCAGCTGCTCTTCCAGTTTCTGGTGCATGCAAGTCCACCGCCCAACTAATCTTCCAGTTTCTTCTGCACATGCACGCACAAAGACTAGCTGGCTAGTGAGCATGTGTGCACCAGAAACTGGAAGTTCATCTTCCCAGTGAGCGCATGCTTGGTGCCGAAAAATTTCGCCAACACTGCCATAAACAGTAAAATAGGAGGACGGGGTGGAGGAAGAAAAGGAGGGGGGGAGAAGAAGAAAGAGGAGGGGGGAAGAGGAGAGGAGGGAGAAGGGGGAGGGGAGAAGGAGGGTAAGGGTAAGAGGAGGAGGACAAGAATAAGAAGAAGAGGAGGAGGAGAAAGAAGAGGAGGAGGAATAGGAGGAGGAGAAAGAGGAGGAGGAGGAAGGAGGAGGAGGAGGAAGGAGGAGGAGAAGAGGAAGAGGAGGAGGAGGAGGAGGCAGAGGAGGCAGAAGAAGAAGGAGGAGGAGGAGGAGAAAAAGAGGAGGAGGAAGAGGAGGAGGAGGAAGAGGAAGAGGAGGCAGAAGAAGAAGGAGGAGGAGGAGAAAAAGAGGAGGAGGAGGAGGAGGAGGAGGAGGAGGAGGAGGAGGAGGAGGAGGAGGAGGAGGAGGAGGAGGAGGAAGAGGAAGAGGAGGAAGAAGGAGGAGGAGGAGAGGAGGAGGAGGAAGAGGAAAAGGAGGAGGAATGAGGAGGAGGAGAAGAGGAGGAGGAGGAGGAAGAAGAAGGCAAAAAGAAAAAAAACATTGGGGCATGTATCAAAAGGCTGGCTTGGCACGTCTTCCTCCTCGACTTTCCTTTCAGCTCCTTGGATTTTGTTTTCCACTTTTGAACCTAACCCTCAATCCAGGTGTCATAGCAACTGAGCATTCATGGGCGCATGGCTGAACCTCCTTGTGTATGGATAGCGCACTCCAGCACACGCGGAGCAGCCCTCATCTGTGAACATCAAATACATTAAGAACATATCAACGATGGAGTAGCCTGGCAACTGAAGATTGCACTTGAAACATGGAAAGCAGGTGGAGGATTGTTAAGGGAAGAAATAAAAGAAAACATGTTACCATTCCTTTCCACCGGGAAGTTCATTTTTCATTTTTCTGCCTTCTCCCCTTCTTTGCTGTCATGCTTCTCACGCAAACACCCTCCGCCTAGTTTCTCAATGCTACATTCATTCCTGATCCATTTACAACAGGGCTCTCCCAAGTTGACAGACTTTTAAGACTGGTGGACTTCAACTCCCAGAATTCCCTAGCCGGCATTTTAAGAAGCGATTGGACAAACATTTGTCTGAGATAGTATAGAGGAGGGGTGTCAAACTCAAGGCCCTGGGGCCAGATCCACCCCCTGGGTACTCAGATCAGGCCCGCAGAGTTGCACTGGAAACAGCGAAGGACCAGCCCTCAGTGTAGTGGTGATATTCAGCCCGTTCAGCCCGATTCAGGGGAGCTGGTAGTGGCAGGGGGTTGAACTAGAAGACCTCCAAAGTCCCTTCCAACTCTGTTATTCTGTTATGCATAGTCGTTTGTAAAACGGGATTCTCGTATGGTCTTCCACAGTGGTTGGTTGCAGGCTGTACGCCCTGATACGTGCGTACCGGATCCTGCCTGGAGCACCAGATACCGTTCTGGTACGGTGCTCCAGAGAGTCCACCCACCCGCCTGAGCTCCTTGCTGGTCTTTTAAGTCTTCAGCGCTTCCACGCATGGCACATACAGCGCCTTCGCAACGCTCCGCTGAGCAGCTGGGGCATCGCGGAGGCTCGCGGAGGTGCTAAGATGCATGCCTGCATCTATGTGGACGCCACTGGGCCCGTTCCAACTGTACTGGACCCCTTCCCCCCCCCACTGGTCTTCCAGCATCTTAAGACTTCAGGTGCTTACTTCGTAAAGCGCATAGTTACCTCATTCTCTCAGGTCTATTTTTGTCATGTTCTATTTTTGCTGGCAGAGGGTTGCAGGAGGCCGTCGTGACCAAAAACAGAGCTCAAGAGCCCATTTTCATTGGCAGAGGGCTCGGGTCTCTACAGGCGCCCTTAACATGAGGGACATCAAGCTGGCCATGCCTCCCCGGCCACGGCCACTCTGGCCACGTCCACCCTGGCCTCTCAAGGTCAAATATAACCCTGATGCAGCCTTCAATGAAATTGAGTGTCAGGGTTCCAGATCGCATCCAAAATTAAATCAGAATCCAAGGCAAAGTATTGCTCAACGTTCCAATTTATGAAGGGAGCCATGTTGGCACATCTGGGAAAACCCGAATCTGAAGCTTCATGGTTTCCCCACCCAGTTGAAAGTTCAAGATCTTGCCCCCGCACCCACAAGTCCATCCCATGGTCCAATCTTCCACCGCCATGCTGGCAGCTTCCACCCATCCAGTTCCGGTCAGGTGCAGAGATGCAAAGACAAAGGATGACCTTGGCTTTCTAGAAAGAATTTTGTTATGGCTACATAGCATCTAACCTTGTACAATCCCCCCTCCCATTTTCCCACAATAGAAAATGCATAGTAGAATAATAGAAAGTGTGGCAGGCCAAAGAACCAAGAGAAATATGGCTGCAGGCCTGTCATTGAGTTTGACACCCCTGCTCTAGGATATAGCCAAGAAACAGAATGGAAAGGAACACTGGAAGTTTTTAAGAAGGGATTGAACAACCATTTGTCTGGAATGGTATAGGGTGTCCTGGTTGAGCCGGGGGTTGGACTAGAAGACCCCCAAGCAGGGGTGGGTTCCTGCCAGTTCTAACCTCTTCTATAGAAGAGGTTCCACAAATCTACCATGCCGTTTAGAACCGGTTCCAGCTGCCTCCTCCCCGCCCGTCCGCACATCATCAAGATGAAGAGCAAGAGGAGGAATTCTGGGAGTTGAAGTCTACAAGTCTGAAAGCTGTCAAGTTTGAACACCCCTGGGGTTTTTTTTTCTAAAGGGTTAGGGGCGCAAGGGTCTTGTCACCTGACAGCTGTAAGACTTGCGTGCTTCAAATGCCAGAGTTTCTGAGCCAACATTTTGGTTGCTAAGCAAGAGCGTTGTTAAGTGAGTTTCACCACACTTTACAAGTTGGCCACGCCCACCCAGTCACATGACTGTCAAGCCACTCCCACTCTGTCACATGGCTGGCAAACCACTCCCGCCCGGTCACATGGCCGGCAAGCCACTCCCACAAAGCAGGCCACACCTACAGAAGAGGTTCTAAAAAGATTTGAAACCCACCACTGCCCCCAAGGTTCCTTCTAACTCTGCCCTTCTGTTAGTCTCGGATTCCTTTCTTTCTGTTGACTTCAACTTCACTCCCATCGGCTTCTTTGAGGCATAATAAGAAAAGAAAAGAAGATTCCACAATGTGACTCCTTTCACGATGCCTCTGAAAGCGTCGAGAGCCACGTGAATGCTCCTTTCAATTACAATCAGCGCACCCGCATGCCACACTCGTTCTAATATTTACATTTCTCTCCTGTTTTTCCCCCCTCCGTACCGC
The DNA here is from genome assembly GCF_964273705.1 of Natrix helvetica. NCBI lineage: Eukaryota > Metazoa > Chordata > Lepidosauria > Squamata > Natricidae > Natrix > Natrix helvetica. The sequence continues at coordinate 5,830,339 of NC_138550.1, read as the reverse complement.
GTCTCTTTTATTATCGCTTCTGGGAGCTATTTATAAGTTCCTAAGGTAGAAGGAGAGGAAGGAAAGCAGTTGCTTCGGTGGGTGTCTACTATTTAGAAACATAAATAGTCCAAGGAAACAGGACTAGCATTATGAGTGAAGCCTCTGAAAGGGGGGTGAAGAGAAGAAATAGAGAAGAAACAGACATGGTTGAGAGAAAATCGCTTATTCCCTGGACATGCTTGAGAACATTGCGCCAATCAGTAGTTTTGGTTTATGGATCATCTAACGAACATCCATTAGACAGGCATGGGTGCTTTGGAACATGATTTATATTTTCCCCTGAACATAAGCCCTCCCCGAAAATATTGCAACACAGCAGCAGCCATGAGGTGACCACGCTCGCCGCCTCCTGCACCTCAAAAATAATAAGACCTCCCCGAAAATAAGGCCTTATTTCGGGGGCTCAAAAGAAAATAAGACCCTGTCTTATTTTGGGAGAACAAATGGTACTAGCTAGGCCAGTGATGGCAGGCTTTTTGAGCACTGAGTGCCCAAACTGGAATGTGCATGCATAAGCATGCATGCCCATGTGCTGGAGCACTGAACCCCAAGGACCAGCTGACTGGTATGTATGTGCATGCCAGCCAGCTGGTCTTCAGGTTTCCGGTGTGCGCACACCTTTGTTTTGGCTGGTTTTCTGTCCATTTTTGGTCTTAAAAAAGCCAGAAAAAACAGCCTGAAAATGGAATGCAAAATGGCACAAAAATGGCCTGAAAAAGATCCAAAACCGGCCTGTTCTTTGGCCAGTTTTGGGGACGTTTTCTGGTGCTCTGCACCCGTGAAGACCAGCTGGCCAGCTATTCGCCAAAGCCCCTGAGGGCAAGACAAGAAGCAATGGATGGAAACTAAGCAAGGAGAGAAGCAACCTAGAACCAAGGAGAAATTTCATAACCGTGTGTTGGGAGAAATACCCATCTTTTGTTCTCTTGAGCTAAATTTAGGGTAAAAGAAGTCATGTGAAACCAACCGCCAAGTAATATGGGGTCATTTACTACATCCCTCTGAACCTTGTCCTAGCCATGGAGTAAAATAAGGGCAGGAGCACACAGCAGCTGCTTCTGCGTCGAGCAAGAATTCCACAACTATTTCTTTTCTTGAAGAAAAGCTAGAAAATGCAAAGTAAGTAGAAATCACTCATTGTTCGGGGATTTTAAACATGGGTGCAGTACTAAGAAGTATGAACCGAGAAGAGATTTGCTCTTATTTTTAATCTAAGCTTTTCCCTATTTGCTTTTCTATAGCCTAAATTTCTACCAGCGTTTCGAGATACTTTGGTAACTCAGAAATATGAGGGCAATAACACTGTAAAAAAAAAAAGTTTGCCCGTAGCAAACACTTCCAAAAATATATTGCACATCCTAAAGAAATCGCTTCTAAATCTCTCGGTTAAGCTAGATAGAGTCAAGACAATGAGGGGGGGTGAAAAGGGGGAAAACTTGTTTGTACAAAACTCTTTTAATAAAAAAAAAAAAAAGACAATGAGAAGCGCTAGTACCACTTTATAAGGCCTTGGTTAAGGCCACACTTGGAATATGATTTCAAGTGAAGGGGAGACATGATAGCATTGTTCCAATATCTCAGAGGTTGCCACAAAGAAGAGGGAGTCAAACTATTCTCCAAGGCACCTGAGGGTAGAACAAGAAGCAATGGGTGGAAATTAATCAAGGAGAGAAGCAACTTAGAACTGAGGAGAAATTTCCTGACAGTGAGAACAATGAATCAGTGGAACAGCTTGCCTCCAGAAGTTGTGAATGCCCCAACACTGGAAGTCTTTAAGAAGATGCTGGATAGCTATTTGTCTGAAACGGTATAGGGTTTCCTGCCTAGGCAGAGGGTTGGACTAGAAGACCTCCAAGGTCCCTTCCAACTCTACTATTGTATTGTATTGTATTGTATTGTATTGCATTGCATTGCATTGTATAATATTGCATCCACTTCTGGTCACCATGATATTAAAAAATAAAAAAAGATGTGGAGACTCTGGAAAGAGTGCAGAGAAGAGCAACAAAGAGGATTAAAGAACTGGAGGCTAAAACATATGGACAATCGTTGCTGGAATTGGGTATGCCTAGTGGGGCACAGTGGGACGCGGTGGCTCAGTGGCTAAGACCTTAGAAAGGTCAGCAGGTCGGCGGTTGGAATCCCTAGCGCCGCATAACGGAGTGAGCTCCAGTTACTTGTCCCAGCTTCTTCCAACCTAGCAGTTCGAAAGCACGTAAAAAATGCAAGTAGAAAAGCATTCACATAATTGTTATTCTTCTGTACATTTATCATTCTTATACATTTATTATTTCATTTAACGAGTTATAATATAGAGTTTGGGTTGCTTTATTGAACATCCCTTCCTCCTTTTGTAACACCTCCTTGTTTCCCCTTTCTTTTCTCCCTCTGTCCCTTCTCTACTTCCTTCCTTCCTCCTCTCCTTCCCCTTCCTTCTTCCCTTCTCTTTCTCCTACTCCTACTCTTCCTCTTCCCCTTCCTACTCTCTCTCCTTCGCTTCCTCTCCCTTCCATCCTCCTCTCCTTACCTCTTTCTTCTTTCCCTCCTCTTCCTCTCATTCTCGCCTCCTCTCTCCCTTTCTTTTTCTGTTGTTAGGGTGTCTCTTTCAGATCTCGGTTTATGTTTCCTTGGGATGGCATTTCCGCAAACCCTAATATAATTTGGTATCATTTCTTATTCCCTTACCTTCACTAATCTATCCTAACTATGTTCCCCCCCTTTATATCTCACTCTTGAATATATACATATATTTATTGTTTTCTTTTCTGTTTTCCCCTTCTCCCCCACCCCTTTTCCATTTAACTAACAGTGCCTCGTCTGGGTTCTATATCTTCTCCCTATTTTCTTTTCTAGTTTCCTTTCTCTAGCCAATCGTGAAATCTTCCCCATGTCTTGAAGTACTCCGATTCCTCTTTATTCTTTATTTTCACTAAATGAATTGTTGTAAGGGGAGAACTAGCTGTAGCCCTCTTACATATTTACCTCTCCCTGAAGCATTTGGGCCTTTTCCCCCCCCCCTGTTTTCAAACAGCATAGAAACAAACCCTTATTTTCATATGTAAATGTCTTTCCTTTTGTATCGCAAAACTTTGTAAACAGGGATGGCAAGGGACAGCAAAGGGAATAGATATCTTTGTCTGGAACACTTGCAGCTGCTGAGCAGAAGGGATACACGCACCGCAAGGAAAATGAAAAATTTCCTTCTAATGTGAAAGGGGGAAAAAATATCTTTATTCCATTGTCTTTGAAAGCAGACCTTTCCCGGGTGAAAATCCTGCTATCCGCCAGCTGTTCACTGCAAGAATGATCTCGTTACAAACAGGCTCTTTTCTCTGTTGGCACAGACTGGGAAATTTTGTGGGGTTTTTTGCTCACCCAGATGTCCTTTTATAGGCGGTCCTCAACTTATGACTGTTTCTTTTGCAACTTTTCAAAGTTACAGTGGCACCGAAAAAAAAGATTTGATGGCTACCGTTTTACACTCATGACCGTTACAGCATCCGCATGGTTACGGGATCAAAATTAAGACGCTTGACAGCTGGCTCATATTTATGAGGCTTGCAGGGTCCCTAGGGTCATCTGATTGCCTTTTGCAATCTTCTGGCAAGCAATGAAGGAACAAGAAGTTGTCAATGCTTCAACACTGGAAGTTTTTAAGAAGAGATTGGACAACCATTTGTCTGAAGTGATGTAGGGTTTCCTGCCTAAGTAAGGGGGTTGGACTAGAAGACCTCCAAGGTCCCTTCCAACTCTGTTATTCTATTCTATTCTAATTTATTCTATTCTACTCTACTCTACACTACTCCACTCCATTCCATACTGATTCTATTCTATTCTATTCTACTCTACTCTACTCCATTCTATTCTGATTGTATTCTACTCTACTCTACTCTATTCTGATTCTACTCTACTCTACTCTATTCTGATTCTACTCTACTCTATTCCATTCTATTCTGATTCTATTCTATTCTACTCTACTCTACTCCATTCCATTCAATTCTGATTCTATTCTGATTCTATTCTATTCTATTCTATTCTACTCTACTCTACCCTACTCTACTCTATTCTATTCTGCATTCTATTCCATTCCTTTTTTTATTCTATTCTCTTCTATTCCCTATTCTATTCTATTCTATTCTACTCTACTCTACTCCATTCTATTCTGATTGTATTCTACTCTACTCTATTCTGATTCTACTCTACTCTATTCTGATTCTACTCTACTCTACTCTTCTCTACTCTATTCTGATTCTACTCTACTCTACTCTACTCTACTCTACTCTATTCTGATTCTACTCTACTCTATTCCATTCTATTCTGATTCTATTCTATTCTACTCTACTCTACTCCATTCCTTTCAATTCTGATTCTATTCTGATTCTATTCTATTCTATTCTATACTATTCTACTCTACTCTACCCTACTCTACTCTATTCTATTCTGCATTCTATTCCATTCCTTTTTTTATTCTATTCTCTTCTATTCCCTATTCTATTCTATTCTATTCTATTCTACTCTACTCTACTCTACTCCATTCTATTCTGATTGTATTCTACTCTACTCTATTCTGATTCTACTCTACTCTATTCTGATTCTACTCTACTCTACTCTTCTCTACTCTATTCTGATTCTACTCTACTCTACTCTTCTCTACTCTATTCTGATTCTACTCTACTCTACTCTTCTCTACTCTATTCTGATTCTACTCTACTCTACTCTACTCTACTCTATTCTGATTCTACTCTACTCTACTCTACTCTATTCTGATTCTACTCTACTCTACTCCATTCCATTCGATTCTGATTCTGATTCTATTCTATTCTACTCTATTCTACTCTACTCTACCCTACTCTACTCTAATCTATTCTGCATTCTATTCCATTCCATTCCTTTCCTTATTCTATTCTCTTCTATTCCCTATTCTCTTCTATTCTCAATCCAGATTCATTTAACAGCCATGTGACTAACTTAACAACTGCAATGATTCACTTAATATCTGTGGCAAGAAAGGTCATAAAATGGGGCAAAAGTCACTTAATAAATGCCTCACGTAGCAATGGAAATTCTGGGTTTCATTGTGGTCGTAAGTCGAGGACTGCCTGGATCTGAGGGCTGGCGGCTGAATATGTGAAAAGAATAACTGAAAAGCATGAGAATGAGATGTTGGGGAAAAAATATCAATATTCTGTCTCTTACGTTGTAGCCTGTAAGTCTCCATGAACAAGAGATAAATGAATCCCCATCCGTTGAACTGGATTTTTGAGGGATCATGTCTGATTGATTTTATTCTTTACGAGAACAATGAAAGATCAAGCGCCTTTGAAGCCTTCCCTTCCGACAGCTGTTAAATCTGAAATCTCCACCTAGTAGTCCCAGCAGCTGCACAGTAGTCCTCAACGTACGACCGCAGTGGAGCCCAAGATTTCTGTTACGAAGTGGAGAGACATTTGTTCAACGAGTTGTGTCCTGCTTTACGACTTTTCTCGCCGCAGCTGTGAAGTGAATCCGGGCAGCTGCTCAATTAGTCTCACGGCTGTTAAATCAATCTGTCTCCCCCTTGCCTTTTGCTTGTCGGAAGGTCACAAAAGCTGGATCAAGTGACCCTGGGACCCTGCAACCGTCATAAATATGAGCCAGTTGCCAAGGATCTGAATTTTGAGGCTGCCATGGTCGTGGGTGTGAAGAGCGGTCATAAGGCAACTTTTTCATTATACCGCTGTAGCAATGGCAATAGCACTTAGACTTATATACCGCTTCACAGTGCTTTACATCCCTCTCTAAGCTCTTTACAGAGTCAGCCTCTTGCCCTCAACAATCTGGGTCCTAGTTTTACCGACTTCGGAAGGACGGAAGGCTGAGTCAACCTTGAGCCGGTCAGGATTGAACTCCTGACAGTGGGCAGAGTCAGCACGCAATACTGCATTGTAAGCACTGTCCCACCACAGCTCGCTCCTTCCTTCCTTCCTTCCTTCCTTCCTTCCTTCCTTCCTTCCTTCCTTCCTCCCTCCCTCCCTCCCTCCCTCCCTCCCTCCCTCCGCCCATCTCTTTGCAATAGCACTTATATACTGCTTCATAGTGCTTTAATAGCCCTCTCTAAGCTGTTTACAGAGTCAGCCTCTTGCCTCCAACAATGTAAGTCCTCATTTTACCCACCTCGGAAGGATGGGAGGCTGAGTCAACTACCTTGAGTCAATCAGGATCGAACTCCTGGCAGTGGGCAGAGTTAACCTGCAATACTGAATTCTAACTACTGTGCCACCAGGGCTCCCTTCCTCCCTCCCTCCCTCCGTCTCTTTGCAATAGCACTTATATACCGCTTCACAGTGCTTTTATAGCCCTCTCTAAGTGGTTTACAGAGTCAGCCTCTTGCCCCCAACAATTAGGGTCCTCATTTTACCCACCTCGGAAGGATGGAAGGCTGAGTCAACCTTGAGCCTGGTGAGATTCGAACTGCCAGACTGCAGGCAGCAGAAGTAGCCTGCAGTATTGCACTCTAACCACTGCGCCACGGAGGCTCTTGTAACTTCAAACGGTCACTAAACAAACAAGGTTGCAAGTCGAGAACTATCTGTAGGATTATCCAAGGAGTGGTGCAAAAACGTCAGCGTGCAAAAAAAAAAAAAAGGAGTACAGCAACAGTGAAATCTGTAGATCTCTGTTTCCAAGGCGATGACATATTAACATAAGACCCAAAATTATACTGCCGCTAATGTATCTCGTCACTTAGAAGTTTTGATTGCGATGTGGAAGGCTTCATGAGAGGCTCTTGAGGCTGAACATTTCCACAGGAAAAACTTGGCAACTAATTCTAGGTGTGAGCGACAAAGCGCCTTGATTGATGGGCCTTCCTTCCTTCCTTATTATTATTATTATTTGACCTGCCCAAGGAAAAGCTGTCATCATCTGATTTGCAGGAGGGAAGGAGCAAGAATTGGAAAACACCTGGCTAGTTCAAGACAAGATGCCCCCTTGATCAATTCACTGCTTCCAACTACCAATTAATTGATTATAGGTGAAACGTGTTTGCACGGGAAGGACCCACAAACACAGGTTCTGATTTTTTTAATAAAGTTTTTTTTTATTTTCATAACGTATAATCACATGTCTACTATTGCATAGCCAACATCATATTGTATTATTAAATGTTTACATCAATTCATCGTACCATCAACTCCCAAAAACTAATCATTGGCTCTTCTGCTCTCCATACAATATATTTGTACCTTATCCATCATTTTCTTCTCCCTCTCTCCTCCCCCTCCCTACCTCCTTTCTTCCCTCTGTCATCCTTCCCTTCTCTACTTCCCCTTCCTCTCTCCTTCTCCTCTCTCCCCTTTCCACTCCTCCTTTCTCTCCTCCTATTCCCCCCTTGTCCTCTCTCCTATCCCTCTCTTCTTCCCCTACCTCTCTCCTCTACTTCCCACTCTTCACCTCATTTACAGGTGAATCTCGAAAAATTAGAATATCGGGCAAAAGTTCATTTATTTCAGTAATGCAACTTAAAAGGTGAATATGAGATAGACTCGTTACAGGCAAAGCAAGATAGTTCAAGCCGTGATTTGTCATAATTGTGATGATTATGGCTTACAGCTCATGGAAACCCCAAATCCACCATCTCAGAAAATTAGAATATTACATGCAATCAATAAAACAAGGATTGTACATAGAACAATATCGGACCTCTGAAAAGTATAAGCATGCATATGTACTCGGTACTTGGTTTGGGCCCCTTTTGCAGCAATTGCTGCCTCAATGCGGCGTGGCATGGAAGCTATCGGCCTGTGGCACTGCTGAGGTGTTATGGAAGACCAGGATGCTTCAATAGCGGCCTTCAGCTCTTCTGCATTGTTTGGTCTCATGTCTCTCATCTTTCTCTTGGCAATGTCCCATAAATTCTCTAAGGGGTTCAGGTCAGGTGAGTTTGCTGGCCAATCAAGCACAGTAATCCCACGGTCATTGAACCAGGTTTTGGTGCTTTTGGCAGTGTGGGCAGGTGCCAAGTCCTGCTGGAAAATGAAGTCAGCATCCCCATAAAGCTCGTCTGCAGAAGGAAGCATGAAGTGCTCCAAAATCTCTTGGTAGATGGTTGCGTTGACCCTGCACTTAATGAAGCACAGTGGACCAACACCAGCAGATGACATGGCTCCCCAAATCAACACAGACTGTGGAAACTTCACACTGGACTTCAAGCATCTTGCAGTGTGTGCCTCTCCATTCTCCCTCCATACTCTGGGTCCTTGGTTTCCAAATGAGATGCAAAAGTGCGGGAAGGGAGGAGGAGGAGGAGGGAGGAGGAGAAGGGAGAGGAAGAGAAGGAGTTATATGGTCTTTGGTGCTATCTGAGCTTGGTTGTTTTTTTCCAGACGTTTCATTACTCAACTAGGTAACATCATCAGTGTGCCCTGCAGTCTGAAGACTACTACTGAAATAATAAATAAGCCACATACCAGCAATAATTTCCTTATTTAGAAAAAGTCATGGGTCCTTTTTTGCCTTATTTAGCTATTCAGACGAATGTGCTTCTTATTTTTCAAGCCACAGCATCTTATGAGATTTTTCAAGCTCAGGCCTATCTCTCCCGCCACCCCCTTGTTGCTAGAATTATTTTAATACAATGATCTGTATTTGAGGCATTTCAAAAGATTGCATCTTTCTCTTGTTAATAATTAAATCTTGTAATCAAAACAAATTGTTAGCTTTCTGTTGAACGCATTTCTTAGTTACCTTCCGCTTCAAAAAAAAAAAACACTTAATAACGATGTGAGAGAGAACAGATTTGAATGGATCCCCCCCCCCAGTATTTACCCTTGATTTTCAGAACAGAAGAAGATAACAGAGTTGGAAGGGACCTTAGAGGTCTTCTAATCCAACTCCCTGCTCAGGCAGGAAACCCTATACCATTTCAGGCAAACGGTTGTCCCATCTCTTCTTTAAAACCATCCAGTTATGGAGCATTTACAACTTCTGGAGGCAAGTTGTTCCACGGATCGATTGTTCTAACTGTCAGAAAATTTATCCATAATTCCAGGTTGCTTCTCCCTTTGCTTAGTTTCCATCCATTCAGTAATCTACTTATCAACCCATGATCTCATGATGAATTTTAGGGGTTTTCAAATAAAGCTGCCTGGTGTCACCTTGGCAACTTGGGTGACATAGAAGTTAAACAATAAATAAACAAACCAGGAAAGAAAAAAGAAAGAAAGAAAGAAAGAAAGAAAGAAAGAAAGAAAGAAAGAAAGAGAGAGAGAGAGAGAAGTGGCAGGGAGGGAAGGAGGGAGGGAGGGAAGGGGAAAGGAGGAAGGAAAACAGAGAGAGACAGAGACAGAAAGCGAGAGAGAGGGGAAAGAAGGAAGGAAAAGAGAGAGAGAGAGAAGAAAGAAAGAGAGTAAGAAGAAAGAAAGAGAAAGAGAAAGGAAGGAAAAGAAGGAGAGAGAAAGAAAGAGGGAAAGAGAGAAAGAAAGAAAGAAAGAAAGAGAGAGAGAGAAGGGGAAAGGAGGAAGGGAAACAAAGAGAGAGAGAGAGAAAGAGAGGGGGAAGAAGGAAGTAAAAGAAAGATAGAAAGGTAGGGAAAGAGAGAAAGAAAGAGAGAGAGAGAGGCAGGGAGGAAAGGAGGGAGGGAAGTGGAAAGGAGGAAGGAAAACAGAGAGAGAGAGACTGAGACAGAGACAGAAAGCAAGAGGGGGGGAAAGAAGGAAGTAAAAGAGAGAGAGAAGAAAGAGAGAGAGAAAGAAGAAAGAAAGAAAGAAGAAAGAAAGAAAGAAAGAAAGAAAGAAAGAAAGAGAAAAAGAAAGGAAGGAAGGAAAAGAAGATGAGAGAAAGAAAGAAAGAAAGAAAGAAAGAAAGAAAGAAAGAAAGAAAGAAAGAAAGAAAGAAAAAGAGAGAAGGGGAAAGGAGGAAGGAAAACAAAAAGAGAGGGGGGGAAGAAGGAAGTAAAAGAAAGAGAGAGAAAGGTAGGGAAAGAAAGAAAGAAAGAAAGAAAGGAAGGAAGGAAGGAAGGAAGGAAGGAAGGAAGGAAGGAAGGAAAAGAAAAAAAGAGAAAAAAGGAAGAAAGAAAGATTATTTGCATCATTTATATAGACGCATCATGTACATTATTACGCAATTGGTAGAAATCCCAAACAAATTTGATCCACTGAACAGTCTGTTATAGCAGGGGTGTCCAAACTTGGCAACTTTAAGAGCTGGCTGGGGAATTCTGGGAGTTGAAGTCCACAAGTCTTAAAGTTCCCAAGTTTGGACACCCCTGTGTTATAGCAAGGTCTAAAACAAATTAAATTCCCAGGGTGTTTGGTGAACTCAGAAAGTGAATGAAGGTTATTGGGTAAAGATTATCTTTTGGTTTTGTTGTTTCATCTTGCTAATGGCCTAGATCAGGGATAATTAACCTTTTTGGTGCCAAGTGCCCAAAGAGCGTGAATGCGCCTGCACCCAAACTCCCAAAATGCAATGTGAATGGGGGGGAGGGGGGACGCATTTGCCCTGCCCCCTCTTGCCCATTTTTGGCTTCCAGGAGGCCTTCCAGGCCCAAAATGGGGCACGGGGTGGGTGGGGGTGGGCATGTGCGCGAATCCCCAAAATGCAATGCAAGTGGCCCCTGAGCATTTGCCTCGTCCCCTGTGCAAGCGTGCTTCCAGCGCATACACAGCCGAGACCCGAAGACCAGCTGGCTGCTGGCATGAGGTTTGCCATCGCGGGCCTTCATTCACTCTCTGCACCTTTATCCTTCATCTTTGGAAATATAGGTACCTGAATGCCCCTTCCATTTATTGATGGGGAAACGCAAGAACTTTGAGGCCATGTTTTTCTTAGCATGCCCAAGTTATTTCTCTAATTGACAATTGATTGAAAGCGCTTGCGAACAGTGACAACCAACGGTGATTTATTCAGCCTTATTCTGAGCTGTGCATGAAGTTGTTGCTGGAATGCCAACGGAAGGATGCGGGGGCAGGCAGAACTAAAAATAGAAGGGCAATCTGTAACGCGGATTGAACAAAATTGGAGTAACTAAGAATACAGCCGAAGCGTTTTGAACATTGGAGTGATTTCCCCTCCTTTAGAACACGGTGTGGTTTGTTGCTTTACATCCTCTTACAAGCTCGGTCAAAACTTGGTTCCCACATCGGATGGCAAAAACCCAGATGCCCAAATGATGCAGCACATTTTAACTCTAATATTTTAATTCCAAAATCTAGACTTTTTCAAGTCAGGCAAGGTTTCCTTAGCCACGGTTGAGATAGGCACCCTTTCAAATCTCAGGTAGCCCTGGGCTTATGACCAAAATTGAGCCCAACATTTCTGTTGCTAAGTGAGATGGTTGTTAAGTGAGTTTACCCCCATTTTATGACCTTTCTTGCTACTATTGTTAAGTGAATTATTCTGTTATATATTCTATTCTATTCCATTCTATTCCATTCCATTCCATTCCATATTTTCAATTCTATTCCATTCTATTCTATTCCATTCTATTCCATATTTTCTATTCTAATTCTATTCCATTCCATATTCTATTCTATTCTATTCCATTCCATTCCATATTTTCTATTCTATTCCATTCTATTCTATTCCATTCCATTCTATTCCATTTCACTCCATATTTTCTATTCTATTCTATAATACAATAATACAATAATAATAATACAATAGTAGAGTTGGAAGGGACCTTGGAGGTCTTCTAGTCCAACCCCCTGCCTAGGCAGGAAACCCTATTCTATTCCATTCCATTCTATTCTACCCTATTCTATTCCATTCCATATTTTCTATTCCATTCCATTCTATTACATTCCATTCCATATTTTCTATTCTATTCCATTCCATTCTATTCCATTCCATTCTATTCCATTTCATTCCATATTTTCTATTCTATTCTATTCTATTCCATATTTTCTATTCTATTCTATTCCATTCCATATTTTCTATTCTATTCCATTCCATTCCATATTTTCTATTCTACTCCATTCAATTCCATATTTTTAATTCTATTTCATTTTATTCCATTCCATATTTTCTATTCTATTCTATTCGTTTCCATTCCATTCCACTACATATTTTCTATTCTATTCTATTTCCACACTTACAACCATTGCAGCATCCCCATGGTCACGTGATCAAAATTTGGGCACTGAGAAACTGGCATGTACTGATGACAGTTGCAATGTCCTGCGATCACCATTTTTAACCTCCCCAACCTCCGGCAAGCAAAGTCAACCGGGGGGGGGGGGTTGGATTCACTTAACGACCGTGTGAACAATTCACTAACAACCGTGGCACCAAGGTTATAAAATGAGGCAAAACTCACTTTAAAACTCTCTCGCTTAGCAACACAAACCTTGGGCTGGTCGTAAATCGAGGACTACTTGTAATTACAATCCCCCCCCTTTTTTTCTTTTTAATCCCGCCTTTATTATTTTTATAAATCGTTGCAGGTATCCGAATTAAAGTATCCCAGACAGACCAATTATGAAATTGTCAGAAAGTCAGTCAAGCAATCGATATCTATGTGTTTGAATATTGATGTCGGCCTCTGCTTCGCTAACCGCTTCGGCTGCCATTGAAATGGGGAGGGGGGGGTCATGGTATTTGGGTGGGGAGTCCTTGGTACAGGAGAGATTGTTAAAGAGGGAGTTTTGTTCTCGCCATCTACTGCGCATGTTGATGGCTGGTGTTTAGAGTTGGCCAAGGCCAACCGTCCTGCATACCAACCTAATGATGCTTCTTGGAGATGCAACCCACATGACACCTGAGGGATTTGCAGATTGGACAATGGGTTGGGGATGTCAGGGGGGAGGGGTTGTACAAATATTGATATGTATGATTTTGCACGCTTTTGCCTCAGACCTTGCTTTGCTTAGCTGCTATCTTTTCATAACCAGTAAAAAGTACTCTTAATTCTGCAAAATGAGAGCTCAGTGGTTTCTTTCTTGGTTGCTGAAGGAGGCCGGCTTGACAGTTCCTTCTCTAGTGGCAAGCCTAAAATGAAATAAAAATCTTGGGAGAAAGATTCAGCAAGAGGCGAGATTAATTAATCCTTGGTTACTAGTGAAAGTTCTGAAACCTTACCTTATGAAATGAAAACGGAATATATTGATGATAAGTCGATCTTGGCAGCACACAACTCGTCAGTTGTGTTTTCTAGCCTTTAGGAATTCTGTAATATTTATGTCTCTTAGTTGCAAAATATGCCCCAAATTTATATTCACTCCTCTGCTTGCTAAATCACTGGAGTGTCACAAAGAAAAGGAAAAAAAAAAATAATGGCTCCTTCTGCACTAAATTCACTATCATTGGAAGGATCCTATAGAAAAAAATGTACAGTCAAGCAGTTTAGCCGCCATTTGTCCCTCCAAAAAATTGCTGTGTAGTATACACAGGTCGTCCTCAATTTACAACAGTTCACTAAATGACCATGACAACAGCACTTGAAAATTAGAGATTCTCCGTCATCCAGGTCAGGGTTGTCCCAAAGGTGCTTTTTTTCAGGAGGCAACTGGACTTTCTGTTTTTTTTTTCTTTTGAAGATGTTTCGCTTCTCATCCAAGAAGCTTCTTCAGCTCTGACAGGACAGTGGGGAAAGGGAAGGATTGATATTCTTGCAGACAGATGTCCTGCCAGAGCCGGTGAAGCTTCTTGGATGAGAAGCAAAAGGTCTTCAAAAGAAAAAAAACAAGAAAGTCCAGTTGCCCCCTGAAAATAAGCATCTTTGGGACAGAATCTTAAATGTTCTTGAAAGACATATTGGAAATAAGACCCTTAAGTCAAAAAAAAACCTCCAGATCTATGTTTCTCAACCTTGGCAACTCCTCATGCTGGCTGGGGAATTATGGGAATTGACACCCATACATCTTGAAGATGCTAACATTGAGAAACACTGCTGCAGACATTTGGGGTGAAATCCAGCAGGTTCTGACAGGTTCTGGAGAACTGGTAGCAGAAATTTTGAGTAGTTCAGAGAACCGTCAAATGCTACCTTTCGCTGGCCCCACTGTGGGGTGGGAATGGGGATTTTGCAGTATCCTTCCCCTGGAGTGGGGTGGGAATGGAGATTTTGCAGTATTCTTCCACTGGAGTGGGGAAGGAATGGGGATTTTGCAGTATCCTTCCCCTGGAGTGGGGTGGGAATGGAGATTTTGCAGTATTCTTCCACTGGAGTGGGGTGAGAATGGAGATTTTGCAGTATCCTTCCCCTGGAGTGGGGAGGGAATGGAGATTTTGCAGTATCCTTCCCCTGGAGTGGGGAGGGAATGGGGATTTTGCAGTATCCTTCCCCTGGAGTGGGGAGGGAATGGGGATTTTGCAGTATCCTTCCCCAGGAATGGGGAGGGGATGAAGATTTTACAGTATCCTTCCCCTGGAGTGGGGAGGGGATGGGGATTTTGCAGTATCCTTCCCCTGGAGTGGGGGGGGGGGGAATGGGGATTTTGCAGTATCCTTCCCCTGGAGTGGAAGGATGGGGATTTTGCAGTATCCTTCCCCTGGAGTGGGAAGGGAATGGGGATTTTACAGTATCCTTCCCCTGGAGTGGGAACGGAATGGGGATTTTGCAGTATCCTTCCCCTGGAGTGGGGAGGGAATGGAGATTTTGCAGTATCCTTCCCCTGGAGTGGGGAGGGGATGGAGATTTTGCAGTATCCTTCCCCTGGAGTGGGGAGGGAATGGAGATTTTGCAGTATCCTTCCCCTGGAGTGGGGAGGGAATGGAGATTTTGCAGTATCCTTCCCCTGGAGTGGGGAGGGGATGGAGATTTTGCAGTATCCTTCCCCTGGAGTGGGGAGGGAATGGAGATTTTGCAGTATCCTTCCCCTGGAGTGGGGAGGGAATGGAGATTTTGCAGTATCCTTCCCTTGGAGTGGGGAGGGAATGGAGATTTTGCAGTATCCTTCCCTTGGAGTGGGGAGGGAATGGAGATTTTGCAGTATCCTTCCCTTGGAGTGGGGAGGGAATAGAGATTTTTCAGTATACTTCCCCTGGAGTGGGGAGGGAATGGAGATTTTGCAGTATCCTTCCCTTGGAGTGGGGGGGATGGAGATTTTTCAGTATCCTTCCCCTGGAGTGTGGAGGGGATGGGGATTTTGCAGTATCCTTCTCCTGCAACGCCCACGAAACCATGCCCACCAAGCCATGCCCACACAACCGGTAGTGAAAAAAAAATGAATTTCACCACTGGTTAAATATCCGCTCCTTTCTAGGGTCCCCTTTGATATTGAATGGCCTGTTTTTGAAAAACGTTGAAAGCTTAGTGCCCACACAGCCCACAAAGAAAAGTTAAGCATCACAACATAATTTGGTACCCTCACAAAGCAAGAAGCGAAGTCTTGGCACCCAGCCATCCCCAGTCATGTTGCTTGAGAGAATGTCAATACGCTGATGTTAAAATCCCTCGGAGAGAGTCGTTTCCACCTCCGCACCCTTCAAGCTCTACTGACACCTATCAAGAAGAAGGGGAAGGAGGAGGAAAGCATCTTCGGATAAAGCTGTCTATTTCCTGTTTAAAAATGACTTCCCTCCAGTCCTTCAGCAAAGCTTGTGAAAACAACCTCAGGGACCGAACAAGTCTTCTCTCTTGTCTGGGAATAAGGACACCAGGACTAGAACCTAAAATAATACGGCTGGTGGGAAACGTGGAGGTCAAAGTCAAACAGGAGACCTTATACCCATGGTAGCGAATCTATGGCATGCATAGGTGGCACGCAGCGCCCTCTATGTGGGCGCGCGAGCTCGTTGCCCTAGTTCAGCTCCTCCCCCCATGCCTGCGCTCCTCCCAACCGGCCATCTGGAGATGTACATGCATTACGCAGGGTTGTGTGCGCATGTGTGTGGGCTCAGATGGGCATGCACAGGGAGCCATGCGTGCATGCGCAGGGTTATGCATGCATGCATAGGACTGGGAGGACCACGGTGGGTGCCTCCCCACGTGCCCTGTTTTTGCTCCCAGGAGGCTTCAGGGAGACCTGCTAGGCCCAAAATGGAGCGCTGGCGGTGGGGGGTGGGGGTGGCCATGCACACATTGCATTATGAGGGTGGGCAGGAAAACATGTGCTGTTGCGAGCGCATGCACATGGTTTCAGCACGCTAGGACAATAAGCTTAGCCAATTCTGTCCGATCTCTTCTTGAAAACCTCCAGTGATGAAGAACCCTAAACCTTTGTAGGCAAACTGATTAATTGTTCTCCCTGTCAGGAAATTTCTCCTCAGTTCCAGGTTGCTTCTCTCCTTGATTAGTTTCCACCCGTTGCTTCTTGTTCTACCCTCAGGGGCTTTTAACAGAATTACAGAGTTGGGAGGGACCTTGGAGATCTTCTAGTCCAACCCCCTGCCTAGGCAGGAAACCCTATACCGGACAAATGGTTATCTCAACATTTTCTTAAAGACTTCCAGTGTTGGGGCATTCGCAACTTCTGGAAGCTTTGATTAATTGTTCTAACTGTCAGGAAACTTCTCCTTAGCTCTAGGTTGCTTCTCTCCTTGGTTAGTTTCCACCCATTGCTGCTTCTCCTGCCTTTAAGTGCTTTGGAGAAGAGGGTCACAATAGGCTGATCTCCTCTTCTTTGTGGCAACCCCTTAGATATTGGAACTCTGCTGCCACGTCGCCCCTAATTCTTCTCTTTGTTAGACTAACACGTAATGGCAACCTATGGCACGCGTGCCCGAAGTGGCATGTGGAGCCATTTTGCCTGGCATGCGTGGCATTGCCCGTTCCTCCTCTGGGTTTCTGGCGTGCATAGACACACGACAGTCAACTGGCCTTCTTGCATGCGGCAGTACCAGAAACTGGAAGAGATGGTCTTCCATTTTCTGGTATGGGCACGCCCCCTGGGCAGCTGCTATTCCAAATTGCGGGCCAGGCAAGCATCCATGCGTGCTCCCTTTACGGCACTTGGTTCCAAAAAGGTCCTCCATCACTGGACTAGACACACCCAATTCCTGCCCCCAAGTGGCTTGCATGCTGAAGGTGGGACTAGAACTCCTTGTCTCCTAGTGATTAACCCAAAGTCACCCAGGCAAACCTTTCATGCCTAAGGCAAGCTAGAACTCACCGTCTCCTGGTGATTGACCCAAAGTCACCCAGGCAAACCTTTCATGCCTAAGGCAAGCTAGAACTCCTCGTCTCCTGGTGATTGACCCAAAGTCACCCAGGCAAACCTTTCATGCCTAAGGCAAGCTAGAACTCACCGTCTCCTGGTGATTGACCCAAAGTCACCCAGGCAAACCTTTCCTGCCTAAGGCAAGCTAGAACTCCTCGTCTCCTAGTGATTGACCCAAAGTCACCCAGGCAAACCTTTCATGCCTAAGGCAAGCTAGAACTCACCGTCTCCTGGTGATTGACCCAAAGTCACCCAGGCAAACCTTTCATGCCTAAGGCAAGCTAGAACTCCTCGTCTCCTGGTGATTGACCCAAAGTCACCCAGGCAAACCTTTCCTGCCTAAGGCAAGCTAGAACTCACCGTCTCCTGGTGATTGACCCAAAGTCACCCAGGCAAACCTTTCGTGCCTAAGGCAAGCTAGAACTCCTCGTCTCCTGGTGATTGACCCAAAGTCACCCAGGCAAACCTTTCCTGCCTAAGGCAAGCTAGAACTCACCGTCTCCTGGTGATTGACCCAAAGTCACCCAGGCAAACCTTTCGTGCCTAAGGCAACCTAGAACTCACCATCTCCTAGTGATTGACCCAAAGTCACCCAGGCAAACCTTTTGTGCCTAAGGCAACCTAGAACTCACCGTCTCCTGGTGATTGACCCAAAGTCACCCAGGCAAACCTTTCGTGCCTAAGGCAAGCTAGAACTCACCGTCTCCTGGTGATTGACCCAAAGTCACCCAGGCAAACCTTTCATGCCTAAGGCAAGCTAGAACTCACCGTCTCCTGGTGATTGACCCAAAGTCACCCAGGCAAACCTTTCATGCCTAAGGCAAGCTAGAACTCCTCGTCTCCTAGTGATTGACCCAAAGTCACCCAGGCAAACCTTTTGTGCCTAAGGCAACCTAGAACTCACCGTCTCCTAGTGATTGACCCAAAGTCACCCAGGCAAACCTTTCGTGCCTAAGGCAAGCTAGAACTCACCGTCTCCTGGTGATTGACCCAAAGTCACCCAGGCAAACCTTTCATGCCTAAGGCAAGCTAGAACTCACCGTCTCCTGGTGATTGACCCAAAGTCACCCAGGCAAACCTCTCGTGCCTAAGGCAAGCTAGAACTCACCGTCTCCTAGTGATTGACCCAAAGTCACCCAAGCAAACCTTTCGTGCCTAAAGGAAGCTAGAACTCACCGTCTCCTGGTGATTGACCCAAAGTCACCCAGGCAAACCTCTCGTGCCTAAAGGAAGCTAGAACTCACCGTCTCCTGGTGATTGACCCAAAGTCACCCAGGCAAACCTCTCGTGCCTAAAGGAAGCTAGAACTCCTCGTCTCCTGGTGATTGACCCAAAGTCACCCAGGCAAACCTCTCGTGCCTAAAGGAAGCTAGAACTCCTCGTCTCCTGGTGATTGACCCAAAGTCACCCAGGCAAACCTTTCATGCCTAAGGCAAGCTAGAACTCCTCGTCTCCTGGTGATTGACCCAAAGTCACCCAGGCAAACCTTTCATGCCTAAGGCAAGCTAGAACTCACCGTCTCCTGGTGATTGACCCAAAGTCACCCAGGCAAACCTCTCGTGCCTAAAGGAAGCTAGAACTCCTCGTCTCCTGGTGATTGACCCAAAGTCACCCAGGCAAACCTTTCATGCCTAAGGCAAGCTAGAACTCACCGTCTCCTGGTGATTGACCCAAAGTCACCCAGGCAAACCTCTCGTGCCTAAAGGTAGCTAGAACTCACCGTCTCCTGGTGATTGACCCAAAGTCACCCAGGCAAACCTTTCATGCCTAAGGCAAGCTAGAACTCCTCGTCTCCTGGTGATTGACCCAAAGTCACCCAGGCAAACCTCTCGTGCCTAAAGGAAGCTAGAACTCCTCGTCTCCTGGTGATTGACCCAAAGTCACCCAGGCAAACCTTTCATGCCTAAGGCAAGCTAGAACTCACCGTCTCCTGGTGATTGACCCAAAGTCACCCAGGCAAACCTCTCGTGCCTAAGGCAAGCTAGAACTCACCGTCTCCTGGTGATTGACCCAAAGTCACCCAGGCAAACCTTTCATGCCTAAGGCAAGCTAGAACTCACCGTCTCCTATTGATTGACCCAAAGTCACCCAGGCAAACCTTTCATGCCTAAGGCAAGCTAGAACTCACCGTCTCCTAGTGATTGACCCAAAGTCACCCAGGCAAACCTTTCCTGCCTAAGGCAAGCTAGAACTCACCGTCTCCTGGTGATTGACCCAAAGTCACCCAGGCAAACCTTTCATGCCTAAGGCAAGCTAGAACTCCTCGTCTCCTGGTGATTGACCCAAAGTCACTCAGGCAAACCTTTCATGCCTAAGGCAAGCTAGAACTCACCGTCTCCTGGTGATTGACCCAAAGTCACCCAGGCAAACCTTTCGTGCCTAAGGCAAGCTAGAACTCCTCGTCTCCTGGTGATTGACCCAAAGTCACCCAGGGAAACCTCTCGTGCCTAAAGGAAGCTAGAACTCACCGTCTCCTGGTGATTGACCCAAAGTCACCCAGGCAAACCTTTCATGCCTAAGGCAAGCTAGAACTCACCGTCTCCTGGTGATTGACCCAAAGTCACCCAGGGAAACCTCTCGTGCCTAAAGGAAGCTAGAACTCACCGTCTCCTGGTGATTAACCCAAAGTCACCCAGGCAAACCTTTCATGCCTAAGGCAAGCTAGAACTCACCGTCTCCTAGTGATTGACCCAAAGTCACCCAGGCAAACCTTTCGTGCCTAAGGCAAGCTAGAACTCACCGTCTCCTAGTGATTGACCCAAAGTCACCCAGGCAAACCTTTCATGCCTAAGGCAACCTAGAACTCACCGTCTCCTAGTGATTGACCCAAAGTCACCCAGGCAAACCTTTCGTGCCTAAGGCAAGCTAGAACTCACAGTCTCCTAGTGATTGACCCAAAGTCACCCAGGCAAACCTTTCATGCCTAAGGCAAGCTAGAACTCACCGTCTCCTGGTGATTGACCCAAAGTCACCCAGGCAAACCTTTCATGCCTAAGGCAAGCTAGAACTCACCATCTCCTGGTGATTGACCCAAAGTCACCCAGGCAAACCTTTCATGCCTAAGGCAAGCTAGAACTCACCGTCTCCTATTGATTGACCCAAAGTCACCCAGGCAAACCTCTCGTGCCTAAAGGAAGCTAGAACTCCTCGTCTCCTGGTGATTGACCCAAAGTCACCCAGGCAAACCTTTCATGCCTAAGGCAAGCTAGAACTCACCGTCTCCTGGTGATTGACCCAAAGTCACCCAGGCAAACCTTTCATGCCTAAGGCAAGCTAGAACTCACCGTCTCCTAGTGATTGACCCAAAGTCACCCAGGCAAACCTTTCATGCCTAAGGCAAGCTAGAACTCCTCGTCTCCTGGTGATTGACCCAAAGTCACCCAGGCAAACCTTTCATGCCTAAGGCAAGCTAGAACTCACCGTCTCCTGGTGATTGACCCAAAGTCACCCAGGCAAACCTTTCATGCCTAAGGCAAGCTAGAACTCACCGTCTCCTAGTGATTGACCCAAAGTCACCCAGGCAAACCTTTCGTGCCTAAGGCAAGCTAGAACTCACCGTCTCCTAGTGATTGACCCAAAGTCACCCAGGCAAACCTTTCATGCCTAAGGCAACCTAGAACTCACCGTCTCCTAGTGATTGACCCAAAGTCACCCAGGCAAACCTTTCGTGCCTAAGGCAAGCTAGAACTCACAGTCTCCTAGTGATTGACCCAAAGTCACCCAGGCAAACCTTTCATGCCTAAGGCAAGCTAGAACTCACCGTCTCCTATTGATTGACCCAAAGTCACCCAGGCAAACCTTTCATGCCTAAGGCAAGCTAGAACTCACCGTCTCCTGGTGATTGACCCAAAGTCACCCAGGCAAACCTTTCATGCCTAAGGCAAGCTAGAACTCACCATCTCCTGGTGATTGACCCAAAGTCACCCAGGCAAACCTTTCATGCCTAAGGCAAGCTAGAACTCACCGTCTCCTATTGATTGACCCAAAGTCACCCAGGCAAACCTCTCGTGCCTAAAGGAAGCTAGAACTCCTCGTCTCCTGGTGATTGACCCAAAGTCACCCAGGCAAACCTTTCATGCCTAAGGCAAGCTAGAACTCACCGTCTCCTGGTGATTGACCCAAAGTCACCCAGGCAAACCTCTCGTGCCTAAGGCAAGCTAGAACTCACCGTCTCCTGGTGATTGACCCAAAGTCACCCAGGCAAACCTTTCATGCCTAAGGCAAGCTAGAACTCACCGTCTCCTAGTGATTGACCCAAAGTCACCCAGGCAAACCTTTCATGCCTAAGGCAACCTAGAACTCACCGTCTCCTATTGATTGACCCAAAGTCACCCAGGCAAACCTTTCCTGCCTAAGGCAAGCTAGAACTCAACGTCTCCTGGTGATTGACCCAAAGTCACCCAGGCAAACCTCTCGTGCCTAAGGCAAGCTAGAACTCACCGTCTCCTATTGATTGACCCAAAGTCACCCAGGCAAACCTTTCCTGCCTAAGGCAAGCTAGAACTCAACGTCTCTTGGTGATTGACCCAAAGTCACCCAGGCAAACCTCTCGTGCCTAAGGCAAGCTAGAACTCACCGTCTCCTGGTGATTGACCCAAAGTCACCCAGGCAAACCTTTCATGCCTAAGGCAAGCTAGAACTCCTCGTCTCCTGGTGATTGACCCAAAGTCACCCAGGCAAACCTTTCATGCCTAAGGCAAGCTAGAACTCACCGTCTCCTATTGATTGACCCAAAGTCACCCAGGCAAACCTTTCATGCCTAAGGCAAGCTAGAACTCACCGTCTCCTAGTGATTGACCCAAAGTCACCCAGGCAAACCTTTCCTGCCTAAGGCAAGCTAGAACTCACCGTCTCCTGGTGATTGACCCAAAGTCACCCAGGCAAACCTTTCATGCCTAAGGCAAGCTAGAACTCCTCGTCTCCTGGTGATTGACCCAAAGTCACCCAGGCAAACCTTTCATGCCTAAGGCAAGCTAGAACTCACCGTCTCCTGGTGATTGACCCAAAGTCACCCAGGCAAACCTTTCATGCCTAAGGCAAGCTAGAACTCACCGTCTCCTGGTGATTGACCCAAAGTCACCCAGGCAAACCTTTCATGCCTAAGGCAAGCTAGAACTCACCGTCTCCTGGTGATTGACCCAAAGTCACCCAGGCAAACCTTTCGTGCCTAAGGCAAGCTAGAACTCCTCGTCTCCTGGTGATTGACCCAAAGTCACCCAGGGAAACCTCTCGTGCCTAAAGGAAGCTAGAACTCACCGTCTCCTGGTGATTGACCCAAAGTCACCCAGGCAAACCTTTCATGCCTAAGGCAAGCTAGAACTCCTCGTCTCCTGGTGATTGACCCAAAGTCACCCAGGCAAACCTTTCATGCCTAAGGCAAGCTAGAACTCACCGTCTCCTGGTGATTGACCCAAAGTCACCCAGGCAAACCTTTCATGCCTAAGGCAAGCTAGAACTCACCGTCTCCTAGTGATTGACCCAAAGTCACCCAGGCAAACCTTTCGTGCCTAAGGCAAG
Source organism: Natrix helvetica (assembly GCF_964273705.1). Classification (NCBI taxonomy): domain Eukaryota; kingdom Metazoa; phylum Chordata; class Lepidosauria; order Squamata; family Natricidae; genus Natrix; species Natrix helvetica. The sequence continues at coordinate 5,807,702 of NC_138550.1, read as the reverse complement.
CTAGAACTCACCGTCTCCTAGTGATTGACCCAAAGTCACCCAGGCAAACCTTTCGTGCCTAAGGCAAGCTAGAACTCACCGTCTCCTAGTGATTGACCCAAAGTCACCCAGGCAAACCTTTCATGCCTAAGGCAACCTAGAACTCACCGTCTCCTAGTGATTGACCCAAAGTCACCCAGGCAAACCTTTCGTGCCTAAGGCAAGCTAGAACTCACAGTCTCCTAGTGATTGACCCAAAGTCACCCAGGCAAACCTTTCATGCCTAAGGCAAGCTAGAACTCACCGTCTCCTGGTGATTGACCCAAAGTCACCCAGGCAAACCTTTCATGCCTAAGGCAAGCTAGAACTCACCATCTCCTGGTGATTGACCCAAAGTCACCCAGGCAAACCTTTCCTGCCTAAGGCAAGCTAGAACTCACCGTCTCCTAGTGATTGACCCAAAGTCACCCAGGCAAACCTTTCATGCCTAAGGCAAGCTAGAACTCACCGTCTCCTGGTGATTGACCCAAAGTCACCCAGGCAAACCTTTCGTGCCTAAGGCAAGCTAGAACTCACAGTCTCCTAGTGATTGACCAAAAGTCACCCAGGCAAACCTTTCATGCCTAAGGCAAGCTAGAACTCACAGTCTCCTAGTGATTGACCCAAAGTCACCCAGGCAAACCTTTCGTGCCTAAGGCAAGCTAGAACTCACCGTCTCCTGGTGATTGACCCAAAGTCACCCAGGCAAACCTTTCATGCCTAAGGCAAGCTAGAACTCACCGTCTCCTGGTGATTGACCCAAAGTCACCCAGGCAAACCTCTCGTGCCTAAGGCAAGCTAGAACTCACCGTCTCCTGGTGATTAACCCAAAGTCACTCAGGCTAATCTTTCATGTCTAAGGCAAGCTAGAACTCACCATCTCCTAGTGATTGACCCATTGGCAGGGCCCTCCTTAGCTTTCACCCCCAGCAAGCATTACACGCAGAACAGAAGGCAGTTAACCAAACGTTCTCTTCCTTCGCTCAGAGAGCATGCGAGTCTCAAATATTGTGCAGCCTCATTCTCGGAGAACTGCTGACTTTTGTTAACAGCTTGCAAAACACGGCACATCTTAAACAAACACAGAAGTGCCAGCATGCCGAGTGTTGTGCTTACAGCCGCAGGGGATAAAAAGGAACAGTATGCTTAGAGGGAAGCTCCATTTTCTTAGCCACTGAGCTAGGCTACCCAGATCTCTTTCTCCCCCCCACCCCCAACCCACGAAATGCTTCCAAGGTCTATGCTTTGATTTGCTGTGTTGGGGTTACAGAAGGACAAATTTCACACGTGTTTTAAACAAACCCGGCTTCTCCCATTGACTTTGCTTGTCGGAAGCTTGCTTGTTCTGACCGAGGCTTTCCAAGAGCATGAAGCAAACTCCTAGTCCCGACTAAAACCCCTTTGATTAATTGACTGTGAATTCTGCTCATTCACATCCGGTAAAGTCTTTCAAAGGAGGATTTACAGTCACAGACCTTCTCTGGCTTGGAGAGCTGGCAGGCTGATCTCTGCAAAACTTGGCAAGGAGTCTTAGAGAGTCAAGAACCAATTAAGCGAACTAACTGTCTCCTGCAAACTCCATTCCCCTTTTGCTCCTCTCTTATTGTGTGTGTGTGTGTGTGTGTGTCTGTCTGTGTGTGTGTGTGTGTGTGTGTGTGTGAGAGAGAGAGAGAGAGAGAGAGAGAGAGAGAGAGAGAGAGAGAGAGAGAGAGAGAGAGAGAGAGAGAGAGAGAGAATTTGTGTTCTGAGCAAGGCTTCCCAAGAGCATGAAGCTAACTGCTAGTCCCGACAAAAACCCCTGTTATTAATTGACTGAATTCTGCTCATTCATATCCAGCAAAGTCTTTCAAAGGAGGATTTACAGTCACAGACCTTATCTTGCTTGGAGAGCTGCCAGGCCGATCTCTGCAAAGCATGGCAAGGAGTCTCGAAGAATCACGAACCAATGAAGCAAATTAATGATCTCCTGCAAACTCCACTCCCCTTTCGCTCCTCTTTTATTTCCTCTGGGAGGGGCCATTCATCATCCACCTGTGGCCTTACTCTGGCAACTCCGCGCATGCTCGCACTGGGAACAGGCTCCAGCTGTTCATCTGCCTCAGTGATGTCTGACTCCGAAGGCAACTGCTGGAGCAAGGAACGGCAACTCATCCCAACCTTGCAGTGCTCGGGCCTCGAACCCCTTTTCAGCTGATAAGCTCAGCATTTTTAACTACCAAGCCATCTCTCCCTCTATTTAGCAGCTAGGAAGTGCAAATGAGGTTCCTAATATGAAGGAAAATTATATAAAGGTTATTGGCTGTTAAGTAATTAAGCTCCCCGTTTGAAGAGCGAGTATGCAGAGAAGCGTAATGAGAGTGATATGGAATAACACGCACAAACCAGCATACAGAGACACTGAATAGTATAAAAATATAGTAGTTTACTATGTAGAAATATAGAGGTATTCAGAGTCCAGTTAACAGTCCAAGTCATACACAGTTCAGTAATTCAGTTATGAAATAGTCAGTCTAACACACAAAGTACAGCTAAACAGAAGCAAACTACAATACCTCACTATACACCAACCAGCTTCTAACAAACAGAGAGATCTAACAGCCATTCTAGCTCCCTTTTATGGCTGCTTGAAGTAACAAGCCAATTACATTTCTCTAACATTTAAAGTAACATTAAAGTAATCATAGCTTATATACATTGCCAAGCCAAGCCTAGAGTTCCATCCCTAGCACTGGCCATCAGTTGCCCAGCCTCGGGTACCTCTCCAGAAAGCTGAGATTTTTATTTTTAAAAGTGATGTGTTTTGATCTCATAACCCAAGCTCTGCTCCAAAATACACTGGAAGTCTTTAAGAAGAAAACACTGGAAGTCTTTAAGAAGATGTTGGATAGCCATCTGTCTGAAACGGTAGAGGGTTTCCTGCCTAGGCAGGGGGTTGGACTAGAAGACCTCCAAGGTCCCTCCCAACTCTACTATTGTATTGTATTGTATACCTGTACGCAGCTTTGTGGTACAAGTACAAGCAGCACAGGATGTGTGTTGCGATGTGATGTTTATTTATTGATTTATTTAGTAAAGTGTGAATTAGATAACAGATATAAGTATAGACATGATTATGAATGCATGAAATGAATACTAATACAAGGGAATATTAGAACAGGGACGGTGGGTACTCTGATGCGCTTATGCATCTGTTGTGAGCAGAGGAGTGGAGGACTCTTCTCGTGAAATACCTCTGGACTCGTTCGATTGTATTTATGTCTGATATGAAGCATGGGTTCAAAGCAGATGAGCTGTATTCAAGAATTAGCCTAGCAAACGTTTGTATGCCCTCGTTAGCAGTTCAATATTACCGGAGAAGAAGCTACGCAAGATTAGGTTCACAACTCTTAATTATTGTTATTACAGTGAGCTCTGTTGTGTTTCACTGTCCCCTTGCAAGTTGTGCAGGTGTTAAGGCTGAGCCCTCTTGCGTATCTTTCACACAACCTCGCAGAGAAAAGAGACCGTCTATTGGAAGCTGATACATTCTTCCCAGGGATGACTTGGCACAGACCTTCCACCCCATCTGGGGAGGTTACACACTTTTCAAAAGCGCTCGCGAGAGGTTTGTGTGTAGTTTCCCCCACATTGGGTTGGCATTGGGCCCGGCTAAGCGTTTGATGTAACTGGAGACAATGACAGATACTTCAAAGTTTCGAAGATGAAAAGGAGGAACAATTCCTTCGTTTCAAATTACCCAGCTTACATCGTGCTTGGAAGATCTTGTCACCTTCCTGATTGTTACTCCCTAGCCTGGAGAAATGAAGTTGTTGGATAAATAAGATGCAGCCTCTGAGGTTAAAATTCCCTTGCTAAGAAAACCTACCTAAGCACAGTAAATTTTACCTTTCTTTCTTATGTCAGAAAATGGGCTGCAGATACACAGATATACAAGAATCAAGATCACGTGAAGGGTTAATACCACTTTATAAGGCCTTGGGAAGGCCACACTTGAAATACGGCATCCAGTTTTGGTCACCTCGATGTAGAAAAGATGTGGAGACTCTGGAAAGAGGGCAGAGAAGAGCAACAAGGATGATTAGGGGACTGGAGGCTAAAGCATATGAAGAACGGTTGCAGGAACTGGGTATGTCTAGTTGAATGAAAAGAAAGACTCCGGGAGACATGATAGCAGTCTTCCAATATCTCAGGGGTTGCCACAAAGAAGAGGGAGTCAAACTATTTTCCAAGGCACCTGAGGGTAGAACAAGAAGCAATGGGTGGAAACTAATCAAGGAGAGAAGCAACTTAGAACTGAGGAGAATTTTCCTGACAGTTAGAACAATTAATCAGTGGAACAGAAGTTGCCTCCAGAAGTTGTGAATGTCCCAACACTGGAAGTCTTTAAGTAGATGTTGGATAGCCATCTGTCTGAAACAGTATAAGGTTTCCTGTCTAGGCAGCGGGTTGGACTAGAAGACCTCCAAGGTCCCTTCCAACTCTGGTATTGTATTGTATTGTATTGTATTGTATTACACTGATTTTAAGAACAAGATTCACATTCTGCGTTCTCCCAGTCTTTTACTCTTAACATATAGTAGTAGTAGTAGTAGTAGTAGTAGTAGTAGTAGTAGTAGTAGTAGCAGCAGCTATAACCGTTCGGTTTTGTCCAGAGGTGGGTTTCACATAATGTTACCACTGGTTCGCTGCACACCGAAAGTATGAGAGTGCATGCACACTTGCTTCATGAGTGTGTGTGCCTTCCACACATGCACTTTGCTCGCACATGCGGCTTGCACGCATGAGCACAGCTTAGAAATCGTGGCTAAATAGGATGGCATAGAGCCGCCCATCACCACTACTGGTTTGCTCAAACCGCTCCAAACTGTCTGAATACCACCACTGGTTCTGTCTGACTCTTGGCAACTTTATAGGTAAAGTGCTCTCCATGCTTAACATTTAGGAGCATTTCAAAGCTACTTAAAGGCTAAATTCCCAATGCAAGAGAATATTCATAGCTCATGCTTGAACTGTGGGGTCCTTGGTGCTCTCTGAGTTTGGTGGTTTTCTTGTAGACGTTTCATGACCTAACCAGGTAGCATCAAAGAAGAGGCAGTCAAGCTATTCTCCAAAGCACCTGAGGGCAGGACAAGAAGCAACGGATGGAAACTAATCAAGGAGAGAAGTAACTTAGAACTGAGGAGAAACTTCCTGACAGTTAGAACAATTAATCAGTGGAACAGAAATTGCCTCCAGAAATTGTGAATGCCCCAACACTGGAAGTCTTTAAGAAGATGTTGGATAACCATTTGTCTGAAACGGTATAGGGTTTCCTGCCTAGGCAGGGGGTTGGACTAGAAGACCTTCAAGGTCCCTTCCAACTCTGCTAATGTATTGTATTGTATTGTATCTGTTGTGGCTCACCTCCTGCCAGCAGAGCTGGTGGCAGACTTAGACTCGGAGGAGGTTGGGGAGGAACTTGTGGCACTTCTGGGGCCTGGGGAAGGCTCTGATGGATGCTCAGCGGCAGACACTGAGATACAGCCAGGGCCGTCTGACATTTCCCAAATACCGGAGAGGCAGCTGCCTTTGGAGGCAGAGATGAATGAGGAGGAAGAACAGCAGGTGCCTGTTCCAGATGCACGTATAGGCAGAGCTGTTAGGACATTGTCCTGCCTTAGGCATGAAAGCTAAGATTGTGAGTTCTAATCCCACTTTTGGCATGAAAGCCAACTGGGTGACTTTGAGCCAATCACCAGGAGATGGGAAGTTCTAGTCCTGCCTTAAGCATGAAAGGTGGCTGGGTGCCTTTGAGCCAATCACCAGGAGACTGGGAGAAGGAGCCTATGCATTCTAGACCCGCCTTAGGCATGAAAGCCGGCTGGGTGACTTTGGGACAATCACCAGGAAATAATGAGTTCTAGTTCCACCTTAGGCATGAAAGCCCAATTGGGTGGCTTTGGACCAACTACCAGGAGACAATGAGTTCTAGTCCTGCCTTAGGCATGAAAGTCAGCTGGGTGACTTTGGATCAGTCCCTTTTCCTCAACCCAACTGTTGTTTTGGAGAAAATAGGAGGAGGATGGCGGATTAGATGTGTTTGCTGCCTTGTCTGATTAGTAAAAATAATAAAAGTGGGATATAAATGATAAAATGAAATAAATAATTAGGAAGGATGCACTCAATGGACCAAGCCCTTCCCAAACTCTTTTGCAGATGAGCTTTTTATGGTATCTCTTTTTTTGCAGCCCTGGATTTGCATTACCACAAAAAGCTAGAGATGTACCAGCTCAGGATCTGCCTAGAAATCCATCTGTCTCTTCACATATGGTCCTGATTAGGTTGAGTAGCAAGAGTTTGTAATCCCAATTTCATTTTTTTAAAAAAACACACACAAAACAGATGTCTCACGGTGTTCCTATAATACAAACCCAATTGCTCCTAAATAAAATGCCACTATCCTTGAAGTTTAATGAGGTATAGCAACAGACCGCGGGTTTCAGGTATGGATTTATTTGTGGTCTGTCACAGGGGAGTGCATAACACCAGGTCAACACCCAAAGCTCACTTTCTTAATTTGGAAATTGTAAGCCTTTTCTCTTCTAATGAAAATCATTGGAAGCAACGAATGTTTTACGTTTTTTCATCATTGAAGAGAACTGAGTGAAATTGGCAGGTGTAATACAGGTAGTCCTCGACTTAATGACCATCATGGACGCTGCCCATTGTTCTGACCAAGGCTTCCCAAGAGCATGCAGCAAACTCCTTGTCCAGAGCAAAAAAAACACCCCTTTTATTAATTGATTGTGAATTCTGCTCATTCACATCCAGCCAAGCCTTTCGAGGGAGGATTTACAGTCACATACCTTATTTGGCTTGGAGAGCGGCCAGGACGATATCTGCAAAATTTGGGCAGGAGTCTCCGAGAGTCACAAACCAATGAAGCGAACTAATGGTCTCCTGCAAACTCCACTCCTCTTTTGCTCCTCTTTTATTTCCTCTGGGAGGGGCCGTTCATCGTCCACCTGTGACCTTACTCCCAAGTCGACCCCTGTTCTTTAGCTGTTCCCTTCGTCTGGCAACTCTGCACATGCGCACACTGGGAACAGGCGCCAGCTGTTCTTCTGCCTCACTGATGTCTGACTCTGAAGGCAGCTGATAACTGGCATACGGCCCTGTCACCATCTCTGCCTCCCACAGAGAGCCCTCGTCAGAGCCTTCCCCAGACTCCAGGACTGGCCCATCTTCCTCCCCAACCCTCCTCACTGTCCGAATCTGTTGCCAGCTCTGCTGGCAACACCTTTATAGTTTCCAAAAAAAAAAGCACACCTCAGGGAAACAAGGACTATTGAAGTTGTGAATTTTGCGTTACCTCATCCAGATGCCCCATGCACTCCTTTTGTTCGTCTTCAGAGACGTGCCTGCAGTTTCATTGTCAGTCACGTATCCCAAAGCCGAAACCAGCATTCACAGCCGTTTCTCGCTATTGTGCTCAGTCTTTCAACATGAATTTATTTAATTCTCAGCCTAATCTGAGTTCTTAAAGATAAACATTGTCAGGGGGAAGGCATTAAGGAAGCAAGAAACAAAACACTCGAAGTCACAATGAAGCGTGGGTTTTTGTTTTTTGTTTTAGAAAAAGAAAAGGGAAAAAAAGGCATTCAAAGCAGATACGTGCTGCCAGAGCTTTCCTTTCCTTTCCGCCAACTACCAGCGGACAACTTTCCCGATCGCCAATTAAGGGGGAACGTGCTGCTTTCCTTTAAATAATTCCCCCCCCCCAACGTTGGCTCTTTCCCCTCTCTGAAACAGAGCAGCCCTGTCCTTCAATCTTTATTTATTTAATGTTTATTTATTTAGTGTGTCAATCATGTACAACATAACAGATATAAGAATAAACATGGACATGAACACAGGAAATGGGTACAAATGAATGGAGACAGGAGGACAACGATGGTAGGCTTGATATAGTGCGCTTATGCATGCCCCCTTTACGGACCTCTTAGGAATGGGATGAGGTCAATAGCAGACAGTTTAAGGTTAAAGTTACGGGAGTTTGAGGAAGAAACCACAGAGTCAGATAGAGCATTCCAGGCATTGACCACTCTGTTGCTGAAGTCCTATTTTCTGTAATCGAGTTTGGAGCGGTTTACCTTGAGTTTGTATCTATTCTGTGCTCGTGTATTATTGTGTGTCAGAATTTGGCAGTGTGACTATTATTATGAGATAAACCCCAGGAGCAAAACACAGTACACAGCACACAAAGCCTTTATACAATTAATAGTGGTTTATATACAACTATATACAGACAAAGATATACATGGAGATAAATCCCTTACCACTCAGCTACAGACACAAGGAGAGAAATGGGATGCACAACGAGAGAGAGAGAGGGAGAGAGAGAGAGAGAGAGAGAGAGAGAGAGAGAGAGAGAGAGAAACACACTCTAATGGTCACCTATATATAGACACCTCACCAGAGTCTCAGCCCCACCATAGTCTTAAAGAGGCGATACCATATATTGCTGAATCATCCCCATTGCATCAGCTTATGGTTTACAGCTTACAACCTTACATCAGTTGGCAGCTATTAAATCCTCATTACCTGACATTGCGGTTGAAGCTGAAGTAGTCATTGACAGGTAGGACATTATAGCAGACAATTTTGGGTACTACACTTAGGTCAGACCTTAGGCTGCGTAGTTCGAGGTTGTCCGAGCCCAAAATTTCAAGCCTGGTGGCATAAGGGATTCTGTTGCGAGCAAAGGAGTGGAGGACTCTTCTCGTGAAATACCTCTCGACCCGCTCGATCGTATTAATGTCCGGTAGACAGAGACGAGCTGTATTTGAGAATTGGTCTAGCAAAGGTTTTGATGGCTCTCAAGGAAGATGTCTGTCTGGGGAAACTTGAGATGAATCATCTGGAGATAGTTTGTTAGAGAAAGAGTGTTAGGTAAGCTCCCCGTTAGGAGAGCGAGTGTGCAGAGAAGCGTAATGAGAGTGGTGTGGAAGAACACGCACAAACCAGCATACAGGGACACCGAATAGTAAAATAGTATTTTACTTATGTGGAAAATAGGTATTCAGAGTTCAATTTACACATGGTTCAGTCAGTCAGTTATCCATTAAACACAGCCCATATATCATAAAATCAGTTCAGCACACAAAGTCGCTAACAGTAGCAAAACACACAGTATACAAGCAGTATCCACCGATCAGCATCTAACAAACAGAGAGCTAACAGTCATTCTGGCTCCCTCTTCTGGCTGCTTGAGGTAACAGCAACCAATCCCATTACAGCAGTACTTAAAGAAACAGTACTACTCTAATGGCTTATATATTGCTGACCCAACCATTAGCTTACATTCCTAACAAAGAGGAAGGAACATGAAAGATCAAAACACTTATTTTTGCGGTTGGATTTCTGGGAGTTTGTTTGTTTGTTTGTTTGTTTGTTTGTTTGTTTGTTTTGTTTGGGGAGTGCTGTGTCTAGGCATATGCATGCATGTGCGTGGATTTTTTCCAGCGTCTTAAAGTCTTTTTTCTATCATGATGACTAAAACTGGACACCATATTCCAATCATTGTCTCCTGGTGATTGGCCCAAAGTCACCCCACTTGGCTTTTGTGCCTAAGGTGGGACTAGAACTCACCGTCTCCTGGTGATTGGCTCAAAGGCATGCAGCTGGCTTTTATGCCTAAAGTGGGATTCGAACTCACGGGCTCCTGGTGATCGGCCCAAAGTCACTCACTTGGCTTTCGTTCCTAAGGTGGGACTAGAACTTACCGTCTCCTGGTGATTGGCCCAAAGGCACTCAGCTGGCTTTTGTGCCTAAAAGAGGACTAGAACTCACATTCTCCTGGTGATTGGCCCAAAGGCACCCAGCCAGCTTTCATGCCTAAGGTGGAACTAGAACTTCCAGTCTCCTGGTGACGGGCTGAAAGTCATCTAGTCGGCTTTCATGCCTAAAGTGGGATTAGAACTCCCAATTTTAGCTTTCATGCCCAAAGTAAGATTTAGCCCAATGCCTTAACCCAGAGGTCTTCAAACGTGGCAACTTTAAGACTTGTGGACTTCAACTCCCGGATTTCTCCAGCCAGCATAGCTTGAAGTCCACAAGTCTTAAAGTCGCCAGGTTTGGGGACCCCTCCCTTAACCACTAGACCAAAACTGGCTCTACGTTGTGGCTGGCATCCACAGCCTTGAGTTCATCTCTCCAGATTGAATCCTACACATATGTGCCTTCATAAATACATCAAAAATTAAGCAGTCACCCATCTCCAGACGCCTGTTCTACCTGCAGCCTTTTTTTATTGACTTCCAGTTTCCTCTTGCCCCAAGCCCCCTGCAAAATCCAAACCGGTGGGCCAGATTGGGGTTCGGCCAGCCCAAAAAACAAATCCAATGCTGAATTAATATTTGAAAAGCCGGCATTGTGCATCCTTGTCTTTTACCTGCCGTGCCGTATGGCCTGCCCAGCTGAGCCAACCCATTAAAACAGATGGACTGGGTTGGAATCTGATTCCTAATTAATGGACTCTCACTGGCTTCAGGTTGTGGGTGAAAAGCATTGGGTGACAGATCATCCCCACCACCCCAATACAGACGAAAACCAACTTCTCATGTAGGCAGACCATTGAGAAGAAAGCGTGGCTGTCCAATCTCATCTTTCAAAACCTCCATTGATGGAGTGCCCACAACTTCTGGAGACAATGCCGTTCCACTGGTTGATTGTTCCATCGGGAAATTTCTCCTTATTTCTAGATTGGATCTCTCCTCGATTAGATTCAATCTCTTGCTTGTTGTCCTGCCCTCAAGTGCTTTGGAGAATAGGTTGACTGACTCCCTCTTCTTTGTGGCAGCTACTCAAATATTGGAAGAGTGCTATCACGTCTGCCCTAGTCAGAGGTGGTATTCAGCCAGTTCAGACCGGTTCAGGAGAACCGGTAACGGAGATCGCAGGTGAGCCTGCCTGCCCGTCCACCCGGGCTTCATGTGGTCTTATTTAGCCATGGACAATGCATTGAAGATGCGTGTATGAGCAAAGCACATGCAAGCAAGGCCAGTGGTAAAAATAAGTGAAACCCACCACTGGCCCTGGTCCTTCTTTTTATTAAACTTGATGTTAGTTGCGAAGTCGTGTCCGACCCATCGCGATCCCATAGACAGCGTTCCTCCATGCCTTCCTGTCCTCTACCATCCTCTGGAGTCCATTTAAGCTCATGCCGACTGCTTCCGTGACTCCATCCAGCCACCTCCTTCTCTGCCGTCCCCTTCTTCTTTTGCCCTCCATCGTTCCCAGCACGAGGCTCTTCTCCAGGGAGTCCTTCCTTCTCATTAGGTGGCCAAAGACTTTGAGTTTCCTCTTCAGGATCTGGCCTTCTAAGGAGCAGTCAGGGTTGATCTCCTCTAGGACTGACCGGTTGGATGGCCTTGCACTCCAAGGGACTCAATGCAGGAGTCTCCTCCAGCACCAGAGTTCAAAGGCCTCCATTCTTTGGCGCTCAGCCTTTCTTATGGTCCATCCTTCACAGCCATCCATTGCAACTGGGAAAATCAGCCTTAACTAGACGCACTTTGGTTGGCAGGGTGATGTCTCTGCTTTTTAGGATGCTGTCTAGATTTGCCATCGCTTTCCTCTCCAGGAGCAAGCGTCTTTTGATGCAGTCCCCATCTGCATTCCCCATCTGCGGTGATCTGGGAGTTCAGGAAAATAAAACCTGTCACTACCTCCATTTCTTCCCCATCTATTTGCCAGGAATTGAAAGGGCCGGATGCCATGACCTTAGTTTTCTTAATGTTGAGTTTCAATTCAGGACCCCACACACGAGAGAGGCCACACACTGGACCTTGTGTTTGTCTCCGACCAGTGTACGAGTGATCTGGGAATAGGGGATTTAGCCATCACGCCCCTGTCATGGTCAGATCACTCACTTCTCCAGCTGGACTTCCCTGGCGCTACCCCCCGCCGCGGGGAGGCGGAACCAGATTGTCCTAGATGGTTCCACCCCAGGCGTCTGATGGAACCAGATAGGTTCCAGGCGGAGCTTGGGCCACCTCCTGCAGACCTGTCCCACTCCCGGGCAGAGGACCTGGTAGCTGCATGGAATAATGCGGCTGCCAGAGCCTTAGAACGGGTTGCGCCTTTGCGGCCTCTCCGGTGGCAACGATCGACCTGGGCTCTCTGGTTTAACGGGGAGCTAAGGGCGATGAAATGCCACAGGAGACGCCTAGAGAGCAAGTGGAGATCCTCCCGCTCCGAATCTGACCGAACACAGGTAAGAGCCTACTTAAGGACCTACCTTGTGGCAATAAGAGTGGCCAAATGTCGATATTGTGCCACCCTTATTGCGTCCGCAGAGAACCACCCTGCCGCCCTGTTTCAGGTGACCCGCTCCCTCCTGTCACAGGGGTAGCGGGATCCCCCTTTGCAGGCAGGGCAGAGGAATTCAGGGAATACCTGCAGGATAAAATCGCTCAGATCTGGAGGGAATGGACCCCCTTCAGTGCTCCAGGGGGGGCGTCCGAGGCGAGTCTTGAGAGACCACGCTGGGAGGAGTTTGACCCTGTGGTCACCGAGGATTTGGACAGGTTGCGCGGGCAACTGCGAGCCACCACATGTTTATTGGACCCGTGTCCCTCCTGGCTTGTACTGGCATCCTGGGAGGGCTCACGAGGCTGGCTACTGGGACTGGTGAACGCTTCGTTGAGTGAGGGCCTTCTACCAGCCACCTTGAAAGAGGCGGTGGTGAGGCCCCTGCTCAAGAAGCCTTCTCTGGACCCAATGGAGCTAGCAAATTATCGTCCTGTCTCCAACCTTCCTTTCTTAGCGAAGGTTGTTGAGAGTGTGGTGGCTCAGCAGTTCCCGCGTCACCTGGAGGAATCTGATTATCTAGACCCGCGCCAGTCCGGCTTCCGACCCGGACACAGCACGGAGACGGCCTTGGTCGCGTTGGTGGATGATCTCTGGAGGGCAAAGGATAGGGGTTGCTCCTCTGTCCTTGTCCTATTAGACCTCTCGGCGGCTTTCGATACCATCGACCATGGTATCCTATTGCGCCGTCTGGAGGGCTTGGGGGTAGGAGGCACCGTGCTGTGGTGGTTCTGCTCCTACCTCTCTGGCCGGACGCAATGCGTGCTGGCAGGGGAGCAGAGGTCGACCCTGAGGCCCCTCACTTGTGGGGTCCCACAGGGGTCGGTCCTCTCGCCTCTCCTGTTCAACACATATATGAAGCCGCTGGGCGAGATCATCCGTGGTTTTGGGGTGGGATACCATCTGTACGCTGACGACACGCAGCTGTACATTTCCACCCCAAACCACCCCAACGAGGCCGTCGAAGTGATGTCCCGGTGTCTGGAAGCCGTGCGGGTCTGGATGGGGGACAACAGGCTCAAGCTCAACCCCTCCAAGACAGAGTGGCTGTGGCTTCCGGCTTCCCGGTTCAACCAGTACATCCCATCTCTGGACATCGGGGACGAGCAATTAGCCCCGGTGGAACGGGCGCGCAATTTGGGCGTCCTCCTAGATGCCCGGCTGGCTATGGATGACCATGTGGCAGCCGTGGCGAGGGGGGCGTTCCACCAGGTTCGCCTGGTGCGCCAATTGCGACCCTTTTTGGGCCGGGATGCCCTGCGCACAGTCACACACGCGCTGGTGACGTCCCGCCTGGACTACTGCAACACTCTCTACATGGGGCTCCCCTTGAGGTGTGCCCGGAGATTGCAGTTGGTCCAGAATGCAGCCGTGCGGGCAATTATGGGGAGAACGAGGTTCTCCCATATAACACCTCTCCTGCGCGAGCTGCACTGGCTTCCTGTGGCCTACCGGGTGCGCTTCAAGGTGTTAGTTACCATCTTTAAAGCGCTCCATGGCACAGGGCCCAGTTACCTGCGGGATCGCGTTCTGCCCCACACATCCCTGCGACCTATTCGCTCGCACAGAGAGGGACTTCTCCGGGTGCCGTCCTCCAGAGAGTGTCAGAGGGCGGCGCCCAGGAGTAGGGCCTTCTCTGTGATGGGCCCTACCCTTTGGAATGACCTCCCCCCAGACATTAGGACAACAACTGACCTCCGCTCCTTCCGCACGAAACTTAAGACCCACCTGTTCCGACTAGCAGGCCTGGCTTAATTTAGAGCTTCTCCACCTCTTGGGCATTTTTAATTTTAATTTTTAACTTTAACTATTATTGGGGTTTTTAATTGTTCTAAATTATTGTAATTTATTTATTTATTGTTCCACCTCCTCCATATTGTATCGTTGTGACCGCTGCTGGTGTACGTCACCCCGAGTCCCTTGGTGGAGAGGGGGCGACTAAGAAGTCAAAATAATAAATAAATAAATAAATAAATAAATAAATAAATAAATAAATAAGCCAACTTTTGCACTCTCCTTCTTCACCCGCATCAAAAGGCTCTAATTCCCAAATTCCTGCAACCGTTCTTCCTAGGTTTTAGCCTCCAGGCCCCCAACCATTTTTGTTGTTCTTCTCTGCCTTCTCTCTAGAGTCTTTCTTCTCCTTTGACAGAATCTCTCAAACAATTTCTCTTTCCTCAAATAGGAAAACAGCCCAGGAGGGAAGATATGCAACGTTTCTCGGTCCCGTATATTTAAAATCTTCTCAACCGTTTGTTTGTGCAAACCCAAATCTTGCATCGCCTGCAAACGATGATGGAATGATTGCAGCTTCTTCAAAAACCGGTGCATTCTTTTGGGAAATGCCATGCTTGACATCTCCAATTATTCTTTCTTTAAATGAAATTCCCACTGAAGGGTCTTGATAGCATATCCTGGTTTGCGTTCATTTCTTTGCGCATAGCACGACGGACTCTAAGACAATTAGGAAGCACATGAGCTAATGATAAATGTTAGCTTTTGGAAATGGAATTTAAGAAAATTAGCATAATCTGATTATACAGGTTCAAAAGAAGTGTTCTGGGCTGTGTTTGATTGGAGTTTCATTTCGCACACAGACATCTATGCCGATAGGCGGCAAGGAAAAGCTATTGCATAGGTTTATCTTCAGGAACTAGCTGACAAAGCTAAACCAAATTTCAGTTCCTCTGCCGCCTTTTTTTTAAAGAGTTTGAACAGGTCCAAGGGTGCATAGGTGTGCAAAATCTTTGGGGAATGGCTCTACCCTCACCTGGTAATGCAACACAGTCTGAAGCCTTGTAGCCATGGTTCTGCTTGGCTGGCACTTGGCCCTCTGGAGAAGGTAATTCAAAGATGGGCAATTTGGGATAGAGAGTTTTTGGTGATACTACAAATTCACGAATCAGGCATTCTGAAGAGGTAAGAAGGAAGGAAAGAAGAAAGGGAGGGAGGGAGGGAGGGAGGGAGAGGGGAAGGAGGAAAGAAAACAGGAAGGAAGGAAGTGGAGGCAGAAAGGGAAGGGAAGGGAAGGAAGGGAGGGAGGAAGGGAGGAAGGGAAGAAGGAAGGAAGGAAGGAAGGAAGGAAGGAAGGAAGGAAGGAAGGAAGGAAGGAAAGAGAAGGCAGGTAGGAAGGGAAGGGAGGAAGGGAAGGGAAGGAAGGAAGGAAAGAGAAGGCAGGCAGGAAGGGAAGGAAGGAAGGAAGGGAAGGAAGGGAAGGAAGGAAGGAAAGAAGGAAGGAAGGAAGGAAGGAAGGAAGGAAGGAAGGAAGGAAGGAAAGAGAAGTCAGGCAGGAAGAGAAGGGAGGAAGGAAAGGGGGAAGAAAGAAAGGAGAGGCAGGAAGGAAAGGAAAGGAAAGGGAAGGGAAGAAGGAAGGCAGGAAGGGAAGGGAAGGAAATGGAGGAAGGAAGGAAGGAAGGAAGGAAGGAAGGAAGGAGAGGCAGGAAGGGAAGGAAAGGGAAGGAAAGAGAAGAAGGAAGGAGAGAAGGGAAGGGAAGAAGGAAGGAAGGAGGGAGGGTGGGAGGGAGGGAGGAACAAATGGCTATCCAACATCTTCTTAAAGACTTCCAGTGTTGGGGCATTCACAACTTTTGGAGGCAAGCTGTTCCACTGATTAATTGTTCTAACTGTCAGGAAATTTCACTTCTATGTTGCTTCTCTCCTTGATTAATTTCCACCAATTGCTTCCTGTCCTGCCTTCGGGTGCCTTGGAGAATAGCTTGACTCCCTCTTCTTTCTGGCAGCCCCTTGAGATATCGGAAGACTGTCATCATGTCTCCCCTTAGTCTTTCTTCTCACGAAACTAGACATACCCAGTTCCTGCAACTGTTCTTCATATGTTTTAGTCAGCAGTCCCCAAATAATATTTGTTGCTCTTCTTTGCACTCGTTCTACTCTACATTCTTTGACTAAACGGTAACCTGTGTGTGTGTGTGTCATTCTCTCTCTGTCTGTCTCTCTATCTTTCTCTCTCTCTCTCTGTCTTTGTCTCTTTCTGTTTCTCATCTTTTATAGACTCAAACACTTCATCTCCCTTATCAGAATTTGAAGCTTGAGCACTTCTACAAGCATTGTGTGTCTGTGTGCGCGCAAAAGGCATTCACCAACACCAACACAGTGTACTTGTGGCAGCAAATTGACAACTGCCACCGAAGGGAACCGCAAAACCTCACGGCAGCCTTCAAATGAAAAGGAGAAGCATCTGCAGAATGTATGAGGGAAATTACAAATACAATCTGAGCAATTATGACTATAGCATTGTAAACGCACTTACATGCAATTGCAATTTGTCTTTTCCCCCCCTTTTGGTGGGGTTGGGGGGACAGTTGGGAAGGGATAGAAAACAGACAACTGATGCTATTTCCAAAAGCAAACAATATGCACAATGGTGTCCTTTATTTTAGCATAATGGTATGCCATTCTCCCCCCCCCCCCCAAGATATGGCAGAAAATCAGCAAAATCTCGCCAGTTATGATGGCAGAAGGGATGGAAGGGAGGGAGGGATTTTTTTAAAAAAAAAACTTTGGATAAAGTACATTTGATAAGGTAGACCATAACCTACTTCTAGATAAAGTAGAAGAATGTGGGTTAGACAGCATCACCACCAGATGGATTCGTAACTGGCTGACCAACCGCACTCAATGTGTAGTCCTCAATGGAACTGCATCTACATGGAGGGAGGTATGCAGTGGAGTACCCCAAGGCTCTGTTTTAGGCCCAGTACTCTTCAACATCTTCATCAATGATTTGGAGGAGGGGATAAATGGGGAACTCATCAAATTTGCAGATGACACCAAGCTAGCAGGAATAGCCAATACCCCAGAAGATAGGCTTAAGATACAGAAGGATCTTGACAAACTTGAACATTGGGCACTATCTAACAAAATGAAATTCAATGGTGAAATAAGTAAGGTTCTACATTTAGGCAACAAAAACGAAATGCACAGGTACAGTATAGGTGGTACCTTGCTCAGTAGTAGTAACTGTGAGAGGGATCTTGGAGTCCTAGTGGACAACCATTGAAATAGGAGCCAGCCGTGTGCAGCAGCTGCCAAAAAAGCCAACACAGTTCTAGGCTGCATAAACATAGGAACAGAATCAAGGTCACGTGAAGGGTTAATACCACTTTATAAGGCCTTGGTAAGGCCACACTTGGAATACGGCATTCAGTTTTGGTCGCCACGATGTAGAAAAGATGTGGAGACTCTAGAAAGAGTGCAGAGAAGAGCAACAAAGATGATTAGGGGACTGGAGGCTAAAACATATGAAGAACGGTTGCAGGAACTGGGTATTTCTAGTTTAATAGAAAGAAGTACTAGGGGAGACATGATAGCAGTCTTCCGATATCTCAGGGACCTCCATAAAGAAGAGGGAGTCAACCATTCTCCAAAGTACTTGAGGGTAGAACAAGAAGCAATGGGTGGAAACTAATCAAGGAGAGAAGCAACCTAGAACTGAGGAGAAATTTCCTGACAGTGAGAACAATTAACCAGTGGAACAGCTTGCCTCCAGAAGTTGTGAATGCCCCAACACTGGAAGTTTTTAAGAAGAGACTGGATAACCATTTGTCTGAAGTGGTGTAGGGTTTCTTGCCCTAAGCAGGGGGTTGGACTAGAAGACCTCCAAGGTCCCTTCCTACTCTGTTATTCTGAATCTAAGGTGTGCAAAAATCAATTTCTGGCTGGAATATTTTGCTGAGTTATTCCTGGCATGTATCATCATTCGTCATTGTCCCGGATCAAAGCTTCCGGGAATTATGGATGAGACAAATTAGAAGCTTTCCCATTACTGATCAAAGGATGTTAATAAAACCAACAAAACTTTTTTTGCTACAATTGGCGAAGTTTTCTGAGTAGAAAGAAACTTCATTGTTAAGGTCCTTCGAAGGGATGGTTGTCAGTCTTGAGAAAACTTCATCTAAATCATAGGGACATTTGTAGTGAAAAAAGGTTTCAAGAAAGAAAATGTATTTCATTCACTTACATTTTATTTTGTTTTATTGTTTTATTACTTTATTTTATCACTAGTGCTGATAATCCGGTATTTATTTATAGGGGGGAAATGTTCGGACCAAACGTAATTTGTAATGTTGGATTTTCCCCCTTACCAGAGGGAGCTCCCTTGTGGAGTACTGTGAAGCCATTACCATGGCAACTCCACTGCACTGCACAGTAAAAGCTATTTTATGGCAGTACAGTGGAAGCCATTTTAAAGCACAACAGGCTGTATCTTAACAGAACACACATTCCGAGGGGTTTTAGGAGTGCCTTACCCCCCACAGTATTTGTTTCCAGAGACTAAGTCTCTGTGTACCAAGTTTGGTTGAAATTGCTTGAGGCGTCCCAGACTTATGTTGGAACACACACACACACACACACAGAGATTTTATTTTATTTTATTTCATTTCATTATTTATTATTTGGCTACCTATACAGGTAGTCTTCAATTTAGGACAACAATTGCATTTATGTTGTTAAGTGAGAGAGCTGTTCAGTGAATTTTGCTCCATTTTACCACCTTTGTTGCCACAGTTGTTAACTGAATCACTGCGGTTGTTAGATTAATAACACAGGTTGTAAGGTGACTGGCAGTTGGAACAGAGTTTTTTTCAGGTGGGGAGGGGCAGTAGAATGTTTAAATTCCCAGCCCGCGGGCCGGATGAGTCACGCGCCCACTCCCGGTTTAGGGAAGGGGTAGCATCAGAGCATGTTAATATAAGGCAACTGGCAGTTGGAACAGAGTTCATTTCAGGTGGGGAGAGGGAATAAAACGTCTAACTGCATAGCATCTGGGCATGTTAGTATAATACTCTAGGAGTGCTCTCTATGGTGGGCCGGCTGCTGGAAGACTCTGTCCGGAAAACTCTCTGTCCGGCAGCCGGCCCACCATAGTGAGCACTCCTAGAGCGGCCGATGCTGGAAGACTCGGCCCCGAGTTTTGGAGTTTAAAAGTTATGCTCGGAGCGGGGCGGCAGCGGTCGGCGGTGGGCAGCAGCGGCCAGCGGCCAGTGGCAGTGGCCTGGGAGAGCTGCGCAAGGGCTTGGTGAAGCTGCGGGCGAAACAGGTGCTTGCGCAACCCCCTTCTCCAGCCCGGCAGAGCTCCATGCACTGACCTAGGGGGTATCCCGAATGTGCCAAGCCGCGGGAGCTGGGGGGGGGCAGGCAGAGCACCACATGGCTTGGCACCTTAGGGATTACCCCCTAGGTCAGTGAATGGCGCTTTTGCCGGCTGGAGAGGGGATTTGCCGGGCGGCTGCTCGTGAGCATGGTTACCTCATGGCTGCTTCGCCCCTGAGACTGTGCCCGGCTCTTCGGGAGCCAGTTCACAAGAGAGCAGCCGCCCGGCAACTCTCCCCTCTGGCCAGACAGAACGCCACTCCCCAACCTAGCGGTATACCAAAGGCGGCAAGCAACGTGAGCGCTCCCCCCCCCTGGTTCCTGTAACTTGGCCCGGGATCCTTGCAAGGGGAATGGGACCACGTGTGCAGGCAGCTCCTCAGCACACAGCCTCAGATTAGCAGAGCCGCGATCACCTTCCCCTGCACACGTGGTCCCATTCCCCTCCTTCCTGAGCCAACATGAAGGGGACCGCGGCTGCGCTGATTGAGGCTGGAGCTGAGGAGCCTCCTGCACACGTCCCATTCCCCTTGCAAGGATCCTGGGCTCGCCCGATGTAAAAAATGGCGAGATCGGCACACTTGGGGCTCCTGCTGAGATGTCCAGGGAGGCTAAACCAAGCCGCGCGCCTCTCCCAGCCACTTTCACGGCTTTCTGGAGTAATTCTTTTTTATTTTCATGATGAGAGTGGTGAGGCTCCGCCTCCCCTGCCTCCCCTGACTGCACGTCACTAATACTGTATAAGAAATACTAATGATCAGATGCTCATTTCAAAAATTCCTTTCTTGGCAAGCACCTAGAAGCCAAGAGGACATATGTGTGTGCATGCGTGTGAGCATGCGTGTCTATGTCTATGTATATGTATATGTACATGCATATGCATATGTATATGTATCATATTCAGCAGTGAGAGTATTAGTTAGAGCCAACAATACCAAATCAACAAATTTCTGGAAAAATCAGAAGGATGGTCCTTAGGGATGTAAAAACAAAAACAAAAACCAAGATAATCACATGCCATGAATTTTAGCAAGAACAAAATAATCAACATACAGATGGCAGCCGTTAAAGGCAGTCTGTTAGCATCTGTTGTTCCTCTTAATTTGTACAAAAGGCATATATTGGTGGAAGTTGCATCCCCCCAAAAAATGTATGTTGGAATCTTGAGAAGGGGTGGCTGTTGTGTCAAAAAAAAAAAAAAAAGGAAGGGGGCAGGAAATGTCATTTTGGAAAAGCTATGTAGGAAACATAGAGGGATATATTCAGAGACATTGTGTATAGTAACAAATACAGGTACTCCCCAAACATACGATCACAATTGAGCCCAAAATTTATGTTGATAAGTGAAATATTTTCCCCATTTTACGACCTTTCTTGCCACAGGTGTTAAGTGTTAAAGACAGCAAATTGTTAAGTGAGTAACACAGTTGTTAAATGAATTTGGTTTCCCCATTTACCTTCAGTCCAGTGGTGGGTTGCAGGCAGTACACCCCGGTATGGGCGTACCGGTGCCTGCCTGGAGCACTGGGTATCGTTCCGGTACGGTGCTCCGGAGGGCCCACCTGCCCGCCCAAGCTCCTTACCTGTAATTTGAGCTCTTCGGCACTTCCACGCATGCACATGGAGCGCACAGCACCTGTGCGACGCTCCGCCGAGCAGCTGGAGCGTTGTGGAGGCTCACGGAGGCATCGCAAGAGGTAAGTGCGCATGTACTTCATGTGGTGCACGCCGGGCCCTGTTGAAACTGTACTGGTTGTAATGAGATCTGGAACCCACCATTGCTTCAGTCAGATCGCAAAAGGGGATCGAGTGATTCCGGGACACTGTAACCATCATAAACATGAGTCCATTGCCAGTCATAAGTGTGAAAAATTGTCATAAGTCACTTTTTTTCAGTGCCATTGTAAATTCAAATGGTCACTAAATGAACTGTTGTAAGTTGAGGACTACATTTTCCTGCAGTTGGATTTTCCTGCAGTTGGAAAAAAAAGATTTAAAAGGCAGTGGAATGAAATAATATGTGAAAAATTGTGGTATTAGAATAAAGTAGAAGGTTCCACAGATCCTTAGTTATCCTTGACACCAGGGGTAGTATTCACTTACTTTCCCTAAATGTTCCCCTCACACATATATGCTAGTCGTTCCCGACTCTAGGGGGCGGTGCTCATCTCCGTTTCAAAGCCGAAGAGCCAGCGCTGTCCGAAGACGTCTCCGTGGTCATGTGGCCGGCATGACTCAACACCAAAGGCGCATGGAACACTGTTACACAACATGGTCATGTGATTTACATTCGTACACTTGACCACTGACTCACATTTATGACCTTCGCAGGGTCCCTGGGTCACGTGCCCCCTTTGGTGACGTTCTGACAAGCAAAGTCAAGGGGAAAGCCAGAGTCACTTAACAACCGGGTGACTAATTTAACAACTGCAATGATTAACATATTTCTCATTTAGCAACACAAAGTTTGGGCTCAGTTGTGGTCGTAAGTCAAGGACCACCGGTAGTGTTCAGAATTGACACTGATGACTGTCGAAGAATTGTGCAGCAACTGTAGTTTTGTATTAAAAAAACCTATTTATAAATATTTTATATATGTGTGTATGTGTGTGTCCGTGTCAGTGTCAGTATGCGTGTCTGTGTGTGTGTGTAAATATAAATATATTTAACATTTATATTTATAGCAGACAAGATAGTCAGGAACACAGGAACATCATGAGGTAAATTTCTCCCTTCTGCTTTGATTTACCTCATGATGTTCCCATGGCGGGGGAAAAGGCGGGAAAAAGGGGAACTCCCCCTTTATACTTACAGCAACCAATCATAGTGTAGGTTGCCTCATGTAGCACTCTCCAACCAATCAACTACAACTGTGTGCTCTGGTCCATTGTTCCAGTTTCTAAATTAAATATAACATATATATTAGTTATGCTTATGTTTTTGTTATGTTATGTTAACAGTGATGGCTGCCGTCGATGGGAGAAGCATCTGAGGGGGTTCGGGAGTTCATGGCTTCCATGACAGCCATGGACCTGACCCAGTTAATTCAGGGCCCTACTCACGAGGGAGGCCACACGTTGGACCTTGTCTTTGTCTCTGGCCAGTGGACGAGTGATCTGGGAATAGGGGGCCCAACTACTATTCCCCTGTCATGGTCAGATCACTCACTTCTCCGGCTTAACTTCCCTGGTGCTACACCCCGCTGCGGGGAGGCGGAGCCGGAAGGTATTAGATGGTTCCGCCCCAAGCGCCTGATGGAACCAGATAGGTTCCAGATGGAGCTTGGGCCACCTCCTGTGGACCTGACCCGCCCCCGAGTAGAGGACCTGGTAGACGCATGGAATAGTGCGACTACCGGGGCCCTAGACCGGGTGGCGCCTTTGCGGCCTCTCCTGCGGCGATGAACCACCCTGGCCCCATGGTTCACCGAGGAGCTAAGGGTGATGAAACGCCACAAGAGACGCCTAGAGAGTCGTTGGAGATCCTCCCGTTCTGAATTCGACCGAGCACAGGCACGAGCCTATTTGAGGACGTACCTTGTGGCATTAAGAGCGGCCAAACGTCAATATTGCGCCGCTCTTATTGCGTCCGCAGATAACCGCCCTGCCGCCCTGTTTCGGGTGACTCGCTCCCTCTTGTTTGAGAGACCGCGGGAAGCCCCTTTACAGGGCAGAGCAGAGGAGTTTGGGAAATATCTACAGGACAAAGTCGCTCAAATCCGGATGGGATGGGCCCCTTTCAGTAGTCCATCTGAGACGCCCGCGGCGAGTCTTGAGGGACCGCTTTGGGAGGAGTTTGACTCGGTTGCCATCGAGGATTTGGACAGGTTGCGTGGACGTCTGCGACCTACCACATGTTTATTGGACCAATGTCCCTCCTGGCTTGTACTGGCATCCTGGGAGGTTACACGCGACTGGCTCCTGGGCCTAGTGAACGCTTCGTTGGGTGAGGGGCTCCTACCGACCGCCTTGAAAGAGGCGGTGGTGAGGCCCCTGCTCAAGAAGCCTTCCCTGGACCCAATGGACCTAGTCAATTATCGTCCAGTCTCCAACCTTCCTTTTTTAGCGAAGGTTGTAGAGAGTGTGGTAGCACAACAGTTCCCACGTCACCTGGAGGAGAATGATTATCTAGACCCGCGCCAGTCCGGCTTCCGACCCGGGCACAGCACGGAGACGGCCTTGGTCGCATTGGTTGATGATCTCTGGAGGGCCAGAGATAGGGGCTGTTCCTCTATCCTGGTCCTATTAGATCTCTCGGCGGCGTTCGATACCATCGACCATGGTATCCTGTTGCACCGGCTGGAGGGGCTGGGAGTCAGGGGCACCGTTTTACGGTGGTTTGGCTCCTACCTCTCTGACCGGACGCAACGTGTGTTGGCAGGGGAGCAGAGATCGACCCGGAGGTCACTCACATGTGGGGTGCCTCAGGGGTCGGTGCTCTCGCCTCTCCTGTTCAACACATACATGAAACCGCTGGGCGAGATCATCCGTGGCTTTGGGGTGGGATATCATCTGTATGCTGATGATACTCAGCTATACATTTCCACCCCGAACCACCCCAATGAGGCCGTCGAAAGGATGTCCCGGTGTTTGGAGGCCGTACGGGTCTGGATGGATGACAACCGACTAAAACTCAACCCTTCCAAGACGGAGTGGCTGTGGCTTCTGGCCTCCCGGTTCAACCAGTTGCTTCCATCTCTGGCCATCGGGGGCGTGCAACTGGCCCCCATGGAACAGGTGCGCAATTTGGGCGTCCTCCTAGATGCCCGGCTGTCCATGGATGACCATGTAACAGCCGTGGCAAGGGGGGCGTTCCATCAGGTTCGCCTGATGCGCCAATTGCGCCCCTTATTGGACCGGGATGCCCTACGCACAGTCACCCATGCGCTAGTTACGTCTCGCCTGGACTACTGCAATGCTCTCTACATGGGGCTTCCCTTGAGATGCACTCGGAGACTGCAGTTGGTCCAGAACGCTGCCGCGCGGGTGATTATGGGGAGGACCAGATACTCCCCTGTAACACCTCTCCTGCGCAAGCTGCACTGGCTTCCTGTAGTCTACCGAGTGCGTTTCAAGGTTTTGATTATGATCTTTAAAGCGCTTCATGGCACAGGGCCTAGTTACATGCAGGATCGCATCCTGCCCCATACATCCCTACGACCAATCCGCTCACACAGAGAGGGACTTCTTCGGGTGCCGTCCGCCAAACAGTGTCGGGGGGCGACACCCAGGAGCAGAGCCTTCTCTGTGACGGGCCCAGCCCTGTGGAATGACCTCCCCCGTGACATCAGGACTACTTCCGATCTCCGCTCCTTCCGTGTACAGCTGAAGACCCACCTCTTTCAACTATCTGGCCTGGCTCAACCGTAAACTTTTCTTACTCCTCCTGACAGTTCTTTTAAATTTTAAAAACCTTAAATTTTAAATTGTGTTTTACAATTGGGGTATTTTTAATGGTGACTTTTAATTGTCCAATGTGATGTAATTTGTTACCTCCTCCGTGTATGTATGTCCTTGTATATATGTATGTTTATGTGTTGTATATGTTTTATATGCTCCACTGTACGCCGCCCCGAGTCCTGTCTGGAAAGGGAGCGGCTAATAAATTTAAATTTATTATTATTATTATTATTATTATTATTATTATTATTATTATTATTATTATTATTATTATTATGGCTAACCTTTTACGGTTGGGAGTGCCCAAAGCACGCATATGCAGGTGCATGCCGAACTGCCAAAATGCAACTTGCGTGCACACACACTGTGCATGTGCCCTGCGCAACCACGCATGCATGCATGACTCCCTTGCACGCACTCCACCCACACATGCATGCATGACCACTGTGCACGCCCGTCCACCCACGCAAATGTGCACGCGACCCCCTGAATGTGCCTCACGCACACACACTGAACATGCGTGCGCAACCCCCATGTACGCGCCCACCCCCCGATTAGATTAGATTAGATTAGATTATTATTTTACGTTACGTTGCACTATGTTACGTTACGTTGCGTTGTGTTACAATACAATATGGTATGGTACGGTACGGTACAATATGGTACGGTACAGTACAGTATGATACGATACGATACGATACGATACGACACTACACTACACTACACTACACTACACTACACTATACTATACTATACTATACTACATATTTATTATGACATAGTCCACAATATTAAGTTGTATGAGGTTCTGGTGCTTAACATTTTGTGCCAACCATGTCTGTTTGATTCCTTGACAGTTCAGGCTACTGCATAGCCTCATTTTAATCGACAAATTGGAACAAACAGGTTGTTATTTCCTGAAATAGTAAATCAAAGAATATATCATTGCATTGCATTACAATACGATATGGTACAATATGATACAGTACAATATGATACAGTGCAATACGATATGGTACAATACGATACGGTACAATATGATACAGTTCAATACGATATGGTACAATACGATATGGTACAATACGATATGGTACAATACGATACAGTGCAATATGATATGGTACAATATGATACGGTACAATACGATACAATGCAATACGATATGGTACAATACGATACAGTGCAATACGATATGGTACAATACAATACGGTACAATACGATACAGTGCAATACGATACAGTGCAATACGATATGGTAGAATACAATATGGTACAATATGGTACGGTACGATACGATATGATACGATATGACATGGCACAACATGACACGACACGATACGATATGATACAGGCTACAGCACAGCCTCATTTTAATGGACAAATTGGAACAAACAGGTTGTTATTTCCTGAAATCAGTAAATCAAAGAATACATCGTCACAGCCACCAATGAGAGTGCAGATTGCCTCATGCCTGAGCCAGCACTCTCCAACCGATTGACGGCAACTGAGTGTTCTTTATCGTTCATGCGGCTAAATTTAATATTCTAACCATGACAGCTGGGTATTAATTTGGAGTCACATTGGAGGGAGATTTTCTGGGCTGCAAAAGACAGCAGAAGAACTGGGCCTCGTAGTTTGTCATGACTTCGGTTGACTCTTTGCTCTTGAATTTATCCCGCCCGCTGCCAAGATATGCTCTTAAGCACTTACGTAAGGATGGCTGATTTACAGAATAGCCTTTTAATATCGTTTGATGTCCAAGCTGGAGGGATAAAACAAAATCTATTTAACTGTGAATATAAAGGCTGAGCATAGGTGGGATTTTTTTTTAAGGCTAGTTTTCATCAGAAAGCAATTGTTGCGGTCCACCAGCGGCCAGCAGAGCTGGCAGCAGAGTCAGACAGTGAGGAGGTTGGGGAGGAGCATGGGACAGTGCTGGAGTCTGGGGAAGGCTCGGATGAGGGCTCTGCATCGGGGGCAGAGAGGTGGCTGCGGCCATCTGGTAGTTCTCAGCTGCCTTCGGAGCTAGAGAGCAGTGAGGCAGAGGAACAGCTGGAGCCTGTTCCCAGTGTGTGCGTGCGCAGAGCTGCCAGAAGAAAAGAACAGCTCAGAAATCAGGGTTGACTTGGGAGTAAAGTCACAGGTGGAAGGTGATTGGCCCCTCCCATAGGACATAAAAGAGGAGCGAAAGGGCAGTGGGCTTTTGCAGGAAACAATTCGTTCATTCAGTCGTTAGATTCGTTTCAAGAGTGTGAAGATCTGTCTGTGAATTTCAGAGACTCTGTGCCCAGTCTTTCCTTGCGCAGCATCTCATTGGGAAAATATTTACATGGCAGCTTTCCAACCTAGATAAGGTCTGTGGTCATAAATACTCCTTTGAAAGACTGTTTGCCAGACATTTGCTGAATGTGAATGAGAGGAATTCACATTCGTTTAATAAAAATAATTTTTGTCGGGACCAGGAATCTACTTCGTGCTTTTTGGGGAAGCTTAGATCAGAACAGCAACCAAGGAAAAAGCTTGCTGAAAGGAGAAGGGTGAGGATCTGTAAATTACAGGGAGTCCTTGACTTACAACAGTTCATTTAGTGACCGTTCAAAGTTACGATGGCACTTTACAAAGGAACATGGCCATTTTTCACACTTACAACTTTTGCAGCACCCCTCCTCCCATGGTCACCTGATTAAAATTCACACGCTTGGCAACGGACTCATACTGCAGTTTCGCTTAAGCACTGTGGCAAGAAAGGTCGTTAAATGGAGCAAAACTCACTTAACCACTGCCTGGCTTAGTAAGAGAAATTTTGGAGACAATTGTGGTTGCAAGTCAGCGACTGCCTGTATAAGGACATCTAACTCACAAATTTGAGGCAGCCCCTCATAATTTTCTTTGAATTTTGAATTTTTGTGAAGTTACAGCAGCACTAAAAAAAAGTGACTAATGTCCATTTTTCACACTTACGACTGTGACAGCATCCCCATGGTCACGTGATCAAAATTTGGAAGGTTGGCAACTGACATGTGTTTATGATGGTTGCAGCATCCGGAGGTCATGCGATCCGCTTTTGCGACCTTCTGACAAGCAGAGGCAATGGGGAATCCAGATTCATTTAACAGCCTTGTGACTAACTTAACAAATGAAACGATTCACTTAACAACTGTGGCAAGAAAAGTTGTAAAACGGGACAGAAACTCGCTTAACAACTGTCTCGTTCAGCAACAGAAAAATTGGGGTCAATTGTGGTGGTTAAGTCGAGGGCTGCCTGTAATGCCTCTGGTATTGAGCCTATAACTGTGAGGGTGAACCTATGGCATGCGTGCCACAGGTGGCATGTGGAGCCCTCTCTGTTGGACACAACCTGTTGCCCCAGCTCAGCTCCACCGTGCATGTGCCTCCAAGCGGCCAGCTGATTTTCAGGTGTCTGCTGCGCATGCCCGGGGGACAGGGCTCATGTGGGAGATACACACGCATGTGTGGGGGTAGAGCAGTGATGGGTTGCAGGAGGTACGCCCTGGTACGGGCATACTGGAGCTTGCCCGGAGTACCGGGTACTGTTCCAGTACAGTTCTCCAGAGGGCCCACCCGCCAGCCTGAGCTCCTCACTTGTCCTTTAAGCCTTTGGCGCTTCCGCGCATGTGCATGGCATGTATGGTGCCTGCG
Organism: Natrix helvetica; assembly: GCF_964273705.1. Taxonomy (NCBI): domain Eukaryota; kingdom Metazoa; phylum Chordata; class Lepidosauria; order Squamata; family Natricidae; genus Natrix; species Natrix helvetica. The sequence continues at coordinate 5,779,161 of NC_138550.1, read as the reverse complement.
CAACACTCCGGCAAGCAGCTGGAGTGTCGCGGAGGCTTGCGGAAGCGTCACAGACAAGAACGGAATCCGGAACCCACCACTGGGATAGAGGGAGCGCAGGGGGAGTTCAGTGCCCACCGTGATCCGTTTTTTGGTCTCAGGAGGCTTCAGAGAGGCCTGCTAGGCCCAAAATGGGGCACAGGGGGGGTGTTGCATGCACATGCAAGGAGGGAAGGTGGGCGTGGGGGAGGTCATGCACACATGAACAGGGAGGGGCACGTGTGTGTGTGTCATGTACGCATTGCATCATGGGTGTTTGTGCACCCACACAATTTCAGCATGTGATAACAAAGACGTTAGCTACCACTGGCCTATAATTCTACATTCCCATGAAGCGGACTGGAAAACTCCGCGGTCTAAATACTCATTATACCTGGAGGGCACCAGGTTGGAGACGGTGGCTCTTCGGCAACCTGTCAAAGCTCTGTTTTTTTATCCTGGCGAGATTTGAGGCTTCAACTCCCTGCATTCCAGCGTTTCCATTATGGAAAGCTAACCGTAATTCCCACACTGCCTTGTCAATGGAAAGCCTTGATTTCTCTGAACTCCTTAGCAATTATTCACACACGCCCGCCATTAGCACGAGAGAGACTAAAAAGGCAGTTTGAGGGCGACGTGTAAAAAATGCCCTGACATTTTTGGTAAATAGCTAATGGCGGTGCAAGTTGATTTATTTCTGCTTTATTTGCTGAGAACTGGACTCCTTTCATTGAAATGCAGGTCTAATTTTCTAGGTCAGGAACATACTGCATCTCGATGGGGAAGAGGGGGAGACCATCACCCCATCCCATCCGACTCAAATCACCACGGTGGAACACACGGCAGCACATCAGGAGGCCGAAGCCCCCAAAGGGACACAGAACTGGCCTTAAACATGAGCAAACAGTTGGGCGTGACTGCTGTGGCCCGCCAGCTGTTAGTGGGGCTGCTGGCAGGCTCGGTCAATGAGGAGGTTGGGGAGGAACCTGGGCCAGTTCTGGGGCCTGGGGAAGACTCTGGTGGATGCTCAGCATTGGATGCAGAGATAGAGCCAGAGCCGTCCGATATTTCCCAGCCACCGAGAGGCAGCTGCCTTTAGAGGCCGAGATGAGTGAGGAGGAAAAACAGCTTGGGGCCTGTTCCAGATGCATGTATGCGAAGAGCAGTTAGGAGAGGTGAACTACGGAGGATAAGGAGTCGACTCAGGAGGCAAGACACACATGGACGCTGAATGGCCCCTCCTTAGCTGGGGAATAAATAGAAGGAAAGGGGAGTGGTGGTCGTAGGAGACAACAGTTCGTATTTCTGAAGATTTTGCTCATTGTGTTTTGTGCATCAAATTCGGCTGGGAGCCTTGCAATTATTGCAAGAAACTGATAAGGTCTGTTGTTGCATTTAATTCCTTGCAGGACTCTTGCTTGGACTTTTCAGTGGGTGAAAGCAATTAATTCACAAGAGCTAAATAAAGAGGAGGGTTTTTTTGTGACAAGGAATCTGTTTCTTGATTCTGCTAAGGCTGGGTCAGAACAGTGACCAAGAGAGAATGGAGTGAAAAGCTAGGGATTCACCCACAATATGGAACCCCTCAAGGCAGAGATGCAGCCAAGAACTGGCTATGATCCTAATCAGGCTGAGTTTTTCCATGAGATCTTCAATTAAAGACCTGCAGAGAATAGCAAAAGGATCTTTCCAGGACATACCTACGAGATGCCACCTGCTTCAGGTGCTTGCTATGAAGCATGAGAAGTTCCTGGTGCAAAGAGTAAAATTTTATTGGCTCTCATCAAGGTCCTGATAGAGTTGGAACTGTTTAATTGGTGAAGTGCCATCAAGCCAGTTTGCGTTAGTGGTTAAAATGCTGCCTATAAGCCAGGCGTACTAGTTCCACTTTAGGCATGAAAGGCAGCTGGGTGACTTTGAGTCAATCACCAGGAGATGGTGAGTTCTAGACCTACCTTAAGGTGTGAAAGCCAGTGGGTGATGTTGGACCAGGCACTTGGAGATGGTGAATTCTAGTCTTGCCTTAGGCATGAAAGCTGGCTGGGTGACTTTGGGCCAATAAACAGGAGACTGTGAGTTCTAGTTCCACCTTAGGCATGAAAGCCAGCTGGGTAGGGATGGGTTGCTACCGGCATGAATGCCGGTTCAGTACACAATTTTTTCTGTGTGTGCGCTCTTGCTCTGCGCACATGTGCATTTGCAGCTGAAAAGGTCTGTGCATGCGCGCAACATTAGAAAAGGGAAAATGCACAGAACCCCAAAACAGGATGGCGCCATGGACAATAGAACCGGTTCAGGGACGTGGCAGGCCGAGTTACCACCTATTCGGCCGAACCCGTCCGAACCGGTAGGAACCCACCTCTGCAGCTGGGTGACTTTGAATCAATCACCAGGAGATGGTGAGTTCTAGTCCCGATTTAAGCATGAAAGCTGGCTGGGCCAATAAACAGGGGACTGTGAGTTCTAGTCCCACTTTAGTCTAGTCCCATGAAAGCCAAGGGAGTGACTTTGGGCCAATCACCAGGAGCCTATGAATTCTAGTCCTGCCTTAGGCATCAGAGCCAGCTTGAGCCAATTACCAGGAGACGGTGAGTTCTAGTCCCATTTTAGGCATGAAAGCCAACTGGGTGACTTTGAGTCAATCACCAGGCAATGGTGAGTTCTAGTCTTGCCTTAGGCATGACAGCCAGTTGAGTGACTTTGGCCCAATCAAATCTGTACTGTATGATCCATACATGAATACCAATCCTTCTATCTCCAGGTAGACCATCCCTTCTTAACAAGATGGGAGACAAACAAATCTAACAAATAATGACACGTGATTTCCAACCATGTCACTTGCTAATGTTATTTCCTTCTTTAGCTAGATGCGTTGACCGAGATGCCTCCGGATAGATTTCTCTGACAAGCACTGGTAAAAGCCAAGAATCCTTGCCAAAAGCCCAGTTAGCAGCTCTCGTTTCCCTTGCAGGAGTCCATCCAAGCACAGACTTCCGTCAAGAGAAATTTTTCACATGATAAACGACCCCTCGGTTGCCAAATTGCAGAATTATAGCCGTGTTTGGCAGATGGCATTTTGGAGAGGCCTACATGAGTGTGCGCAAGCACGCACGCATGTTATTGTTGTTGTGTGTGTCCCTGCCACCACCACCCCCACCCTCGGCGATAATAAGGGAGCATGTGAAGCCAAATCTCAAGAAGGTAAATAGATTAATGGCATGACAGGATCAAAGCAAAGCGGTTCGACATTTTCCGCACCCTGCAGATTGCACTAATTCTTTTATAATCAATTTATCCCCAGGATGGCTTTTCCTTTTAGCAAAGTTATACCGTTTCCTGGGTCTCAACATGCCTTCCATCCAATTTCCCTGTTCTGGAGAAGATCGGTTTAATAATCCTCAGAGACTTTTCAGAAAGGCTCATCTTCCAAACATCCTAGGTTGTAATTGTAATTTGTAACCCGAGTCTTTCGGCAGTGGCCGCTCTGAGCGCATGCTCTATGGTTGTGGGCCAGCTGCCTGCAGTGCGTACAACCATAGAGCGTGCGCCCAGAGTGGCCACTGCCGAAAGACTTGGGTTGGAAGCCGCGGAAAAAGCCAGGCTGGGATGGTGGTGGCGGCGGAGGTGCCCTGGCTCCGTAATGAGAGCAGGGCCATGCATCGTGAGGCTGGGAGGTGGGTGAACGAGAGCGGAACAGCCGCTTGCGCAACCCTCCTCTCCAGCCGTGCAAAGCGCCATTCACTGGCATTTGGAAGGCGTCAAGCCGCGGGAGCTGGGCAGCGGCGAACAGGCGCTCACACGGCTTGGAGATGCCCCTAGGTCAGTGAATGGCACTGTGCCTGGCTGCAAAAGGGGTTTGCCGAGTGGCTGCTCATTCGCCCCTGAGGCTGTGCCCGGCTCTTTGGGAGCCCGCTCGCAAGAGAGCAGCCACCCAGCACCACCACCCCCTCTTCAGCTGGGCACAGCGCTGCTCACCAACCTAGCGGTATCCCAAAGGCGCCAAGCAACGCGATCACCTTTGCCTCCCCCCAGGTTCCCGCGGCTTGGCACCTTCGCGATACCGCTAGGTTGGTGAGCCGCGCTCTGCCTGGCCGGAGGTGGGGGGTTGTCCAGGGGCCTTATATGCGGGGGGGGGGGCTTATATTTTTGCCCACCAGAAAAATGTGGCATGGCTGTATTATGAGGACATGTCGTATTTTCGGGGAAACAGTGTACTGAGCAAACTAGGTTAGCATAGGCACATGAGTATCCTTGAATGCCCGGTTAAGGACCGCAGCTCCTCACTTGTTAACCCTAAATGCCTTTAAGAGATGTCATCAACTGACTTCAAATCTTCCCAGGGTTTTTGGCCAAGCATTAAGAAGAGATTTGGGGACCAGTTTCGAATTTAAAAAGCAGGTGTACAACAAAGTCAGCACCCTCCCAGAGAATGAAATATTTTGGGGGGCGTTGGAAGAAACGTTTCCAAGTAGGGAAAACGACACTGGGAACATGGAGGCTGCTTGGAAAGATGGTTCAATGGATGAGTTCCTTAGGTGAAAAGGGAAGAGATGCTGAGAATCTGTGGGTTTTATGCCCTCTCTTGGCTTTGAATTTCCTGAGGCACAGGAAGAGTATTCTTTTTTTAAAAGTTTTTTTTTTTGTTACAAAATTAAAATTCTTTAACATTTTCACATATACATAGTTCATTTTACATTATATTTCCATTTCCAATTTTAGCTGTATTTCCTTTCTTCTCATATTTTCCAACTTTTGACTTCTATTATATACATAAACAGTGTCATTTTTTCCCCTGGGGCACAGGAAGAGTATTCTGATTGGTTGCTGTCACAGCTCATAGCTAGCTTTGTACGTTGTCTGTATGCTAAGTTTAGTTGAAACTTGGTGGATGGTGCAATGAAGGGCAATGGAATAGGGTAGATCTTTGTTATGTAGAGTAGACTGGCTCTGGCCTTAATGGTCCATTGACAAAGGTGGGTGGGGACTATGAAGAGTGGGTCTGTTTCCTGACTAAAAACATGTTTCTCTATTTCTCATTCACAGAAATATAATATTCTGCCATTTTAATATTTCCTAGAATATTTCACTCCTCTAGGGGGGGGGGGGTGCTAACTTACTACAGGGGCTATTAAAAAGGCAGGATACAATATTTTCCCTAAAAGGAGAAATGGGGGAAAATCTTAAGGGAAGCAAAAACCAGCCCCAGTCTCCCTGCCCCAAGCTGAAACTGAGGAGGCCAGCTTTTAGCAATGCAGATTTGCTAATCCATTCAGAAAGACTGGGTCAGACAGAAACTCCAGATAAGCAACATAATTAGGCAAGCCAAAGGTTGACAAGATTAGCTCAGATAAACACCTAGGATTTGCATTTCCCCTTTTGCCTATAGAACCAGTCACGGCCCCTACACGACTCCATAGGAATCAAGAAGGTATTAAAAAACCCACCCACTCTCAACTCCATTTCATCGGCAGTCCCAGAACTGCACGCTGTTGGTTCTTCTCATCCATAAACGGACCTTTCATTCTTAAGGCTGCCTCCATTTTATTCCCAGCTTGAAACTGGACCTGGCGTTTTCTTCCAGCAAGGGGAAAAAACATTCTGTAAATCTTTTTTCCCAAAGATGTTTTTTTTCAAAAGGCAACTGGACTTCGTTTTTCCTTGAAGACGTTTCGCTTCTCATTCAAGAAGCTTTTTCATGGACAAATGGACGGTCACTTGGCATGCTAAGGTCCATGGGGTCACAAACAGTCAGACAAGCGGGAGGATCCTGGCAGTTTAACAACCGGTTCGGTGTTTGCTTGTGCAGTTTTAGCAAAACTTACCTTCCTTTTCGCTTCTGGGGTGTAACACAGCGGAGGCGCAGCTATCCACTCTGCCGGGCGAATCAGCTAAAAGGATATAGGTAAGTGTTGTGGTCCAGCAGGAGCCGTTGCAGCTGCCACCAGACCCTGAGAGTGAGGGTCCCTATGAGTCGGCTCAGGAGGATGTGGAGGACCCTGGACAGGGTTCCGACTCTGAGCAGGGATCGGAGAGTCTGGTCGGCCACCAGGAGGCGCCTGAGGCATGAAGCAGCGGTGAGAGCCAGAGGAGGGGGGTTCCTGGTGCCATGCCTTGGAGCAGTGGGGAGGAGTCATGAGACAGTGAGTCAGAGATTAACAGGGAGTTCCTGGACGCTCGTTATCGCCGCGCCCATAGACGCAAGGAGCGAGGGAGCAATTACCGGTGGTAAGGGCTCTCAGCTGCTGATCAGGAGACTCCTCTTCAGGCTATAAAAGGGTTGACTGTGCATATGCCCTTTGCAGCAGTCAACAAAGAACTCCTGCAAGAAGTTTTGGTCTTGAAACGTAGCAGGCTGGATAGCTGCTTTCGTGTCTTGTATTTGTGAGCTTTGTCTTGGTGGTTTACTGCCACGGAACTTTCTGTCTGTAAAATAAACCCTGTTCATTTGTATTGTTCCGGAGCGTGTTCTGTCTGGGCGAAGGAGGAAGGGGGGTCAGAACAAGTAAGTAAAGCGCAGGGATGTAAGTGCGGGCTGATCTGATTGTCGGAGCTACCAGTTCGCCCGAACTGATCCAAACTGGCTGAATCCAGCCCATGAGTCAGATACAACTTAGGAAATCACCAACAAGAAACGGTTTCTACTGCAGTGGAACATTTGGGGGTTTTTTGCCTCACAGCAGTGGCCGTGAATTTTCATGAAGACATTTGGACTATCAAGGATGTAACAGGCCAAAGAGGTCAAAAAAGGCAAGATGGTGGTCGCAATACTGCAGTGGAAGCTCCACCCATTTTTTAAAGGGGGGCTGCATTCTGCTTTTCATCACTTAAAAAAGAAAAGACGTCGGATAAATCCAGGAGGATTTTAAAGGGAGGGAGACCCGGACTCTTTCTTCTCCAAACGTCTCTTCGGTTGAGCAATTGAACTCGCCCTAATTAAGCAGTGTTTTGTTCCGCTCCGTGTTTGTTTACATTGGAGGAAAAAAAAATGCAATCTTACAATTAAAATTTAATAATATAGGAAACCAGATCTGAATAATTTACTCCCCGAAACACATAAAAATGGATGTGGGTGATTGTTTTGCTAATGAAGGCGAGAAAGACCTGCTTTCCACCAAGAGGCGCCTGAATTTAGGGAGTAAATGAATAGTATTAGATTAATTAGGGTGATGGTGAAGAGCGAAAATTGGAATGGGTGCAAACAGACACAATTGCAATCAAAGCTGTGGATTTTCATTCACCTGGGGCCAGGCAGCCTCTTCATGTTTACGTCTCTCCCAACTTGAATGCTGTCAAAGGGGATTTAGATCGGGTGTGCAATGGCACAAGAATAACAGAATAAGAGAATTGGAAGGAACCTTTGAGGTCTTCTAGTCCAACCCCCTGTTCAGGCAGGCGATCCTATGCCATTTCAGACAAATGTTTGTCCAATCTCTTCAATGAGGTTTTGAGGATTTTAGTTCTAAGTTGCTTCTCTCCTTGATTAGTTTCCATATGTTGCTTTGGAGAATATGATGTTTATACTATGTTCTAACCAAATACATAAGCCAATTTTAGCTCCCGATTATGTCCGATTTCAAGTAGCATTCTGGGGGGGGGGGGGGACTATAGGATATTTTTCTAAGAAAACAAAGCAGAAATAGAATTACAGAGTTGGAAGAGAATCTGGATGGGAGGTAACAGACTCAAACTCAACCCATCCAAGACGGAGTGGCTGTGGCTACCGGCACCCCGGTTCAACCAATTACGTCCATCACTGGCCATTGGGGGCGAACAGCTGGCCCCCGTGGATTGGGCACACAATTTGGGTGTCCTCCTGGATGCCCGGCTGTCAATGGACGATCATGTGACAGCCGTGGCAAGCGGGGCGTTTCATCAGGTTTGCCTGGTGCGCCAATTGCGTCCCCTATTGGACCGGAACGCCCTCTGCACAGTCACTCATGCGCTTGTGACGTCTCGACTGGACTACTGTAATGCTCTCTACATGGGGCTCCCCTTGAGATGCACCCGAAGGCTGCAGCTGGTTCAGAATGCGGCCGCGCGGACAATTGTGGGAGCCACTAGATACTCCCACATAACACCTTTGCTGCGCGGGCTGCACTGGCTACCTGTGGCTTTCCGGGTGCGTTTCAAGGTGTTGGTTATCATCTTTAAAGCGCTCCATGGCACAGGACCTAGTTATTTGCGGGATCGTATCCTGCCCCATACATCCCTTCGGCCGATTCGCTCTCACAGAGAGGGACTCCTCTGGGTGCCGTCCACTAGGCAATGCCAGCGGGCAACGCCCAGGAGTAGGGCCTTCTCTGTGATGGGCCCAACCCTCTGGAATGACCTCCCCCCGGATATCAGGACTACCACCGACCTCCGCTCCTTCCGTAAGAAGCTAAAAACCCACCTGTTCAATTTAGCCGGCCTGGCCTAATACCAATTTTGGTCCCTCAAGCCTGCATTTTTAAGTCTTTTAGGGGTATGCTTTTTAGTTGCTTTTAATTTTTACTTTTCTGTACAGCTGTATTAGATTTAATTCGTTTTTAAGGGTATAGGATATCTATCCTTTGTATTTGTTTTAATGAGACACCTGTACACCACCCCGAGTCCCTTCGGGGAGAGGGGGCGGTCTATAAATTCTGAAAAATAAAATAAATAATAAATAAACCTTGGAGGTCTTCTAGTCCAACCCCCTGCTTAGGCAGGAAACCCTACACCACTTTAGAGAGATTACATCTTCTTAAAAACACACAGTGTTGGAGCATTCACAACTTCTGGAAGCAAGTTGTTCAACTAATTAATTGTTCTAACTGTCAGGAATTTTGTCCTTATTTAGGTTGCTTCTCTCCTTGATTAGTTTCCATTCATTGCTTCTTGTCCTGCCTTCAGGGGCTTTGGAGAATAGGTTGACCCTCCCATTTTTGTGGCAGCCCTTCAAATATTATAAGACGGTCCTCGACTTAGGACCAAAATTGAGCCCAAAATTTCGGTTGCTAAGTGAGACAGTTTTGTCCCATTTTGCAACTTTTCTTGCCACCATCGTTAAGGGAATCTCTGCCGTATTAGTTAGCACCGCTAACTTCTTGTTAAGTTCTCCACCCGTTGCTTCTTGTCCGGCCTTCAGGGGCTTTGGAGAATAGGTTGACCCCCTCTTCTTTGTGGCAGACCCTCAAATATTTGAAGATTGCTATTATGTCTCACCCCACACTAGTTCTCTTCATTAAACTAGACATACCCAATTGCAGCAACTGTTCTTCTTATGTTTTAGCCTTCAGTCCAGAGGTGATATTCAGCAGATTTTGAGCAAATCTGGAGAACCGGTAGAGGAAATGTTGAGTAGTTCGGAGAACCAGCAAATAATAATAATAATAATAATAATAATAATAATAATAATAATAATAATAATAATAATAATAATAATAATAATAATAATAAATATTTATTTCTTAGCCGCTCCCTCTCCCGAAGGACTCGGGGCGGCGTACAATGAAACATATGAAATAAATATGTAGACAAAACAGACATATAACAGATACATATACCGAGACACACACAGGAGGAGGTCGGCTGATAAATAAAAACAATTAAAATATCACCTTTGACTGGCCCCGCCCCCATCTATTCTCTGCCTCCCAAGTCCCAGCTGATCGGGAGGAAATGGGGACTTTGCAGTAACCTTCCCCTGCCATGCCCACCAAGCCATGCCCACAGAACCGGTAGTAAAAAAAAAAATTGAATCCCGCCACTGCTCCAGTCCCCTAATCATCTTTGTTGCTCTTCTCTGCACACTTTCTAGAGTCTCAACACCTTTTTATTTTTACATCGTGGTGACCAAAACTGAATGCAAAGTATGGCCTTACCAAGGCAATATCAAGTGGGATTAACACTTCACGTGATCTTGATTCTATCCCTTGATTCTATCCCTCTTCTATCTTGATTCTAGGTTAATGCAGCCTAGGACTGTGTTGGCATTTTTTGGCAGCTGCAACACACTGCTGGCTCATATTCAAGTGATCCTATCAGATTTTGTGCTGTGTCTTTTACCGTACAAGCTGTGGAACGGGTATTTAGTTCAGACATGGGGGGGGGGAGTTTACTCCTGACTGTCAGGGTTCCAAACAGCATCCAAAAGTAATTCAGAGTCCAAGGCAAAGTATTGCTCAAAGTTCCAATTTATTAAGAGAGCCACGTTGGCACATCTGGGAAAACCCGAATCTGAAAAATTCCAGGTTTTCTCCACCCAGTTGAAAGTTCAAGTTATTCCCCCCACACCCACAAGCCCATCACATGGACCAATCTCCCTCTGCCATGCTGGCAGCTTCCACCCATCCAGTTCCGATCAGGTGCAAAGGCAAAGGATGACCTTGACTTCCCAGAAAGAATGTTGTTATGGCTACATATCATCTAACTCCATACAATCCCCCCTTCCCATTTTCCCACAATAGAAAATGCATAGTAGAATAATAGAAAGTGTGGCAGGCCAACGATCCAAAAGAAAAGAGGGCTGCAGGTCTGACAATGGCAAGGAGAAAGCTATCAACACAACAGGTAAAGACTAAGGAGAATTGATCTTCACACAGTCAGTGGCCTTGTAGTCCCCGTTTGAAGAGGGAACCATTTCCACAGTTCATCAGGTAGGCCTCAACCTCCGATAATGGGCTGTGAGTCTTGGAATGAAGAATAATCTGTTCCGAATCTGGAAAGACCCCAAACCATTGATACTGGGTATGTCTAGTTTAATAGAAAGAAGGACTAGGGGAGACATGATAGCAGTGTTCCAATATCTCAGGGGTTGCCACAAAGAAGAGGGAGTCAAACTATTCTCCAAAGCACCTGAGGGTAGAACAAGAAGCAATGGGTGGAAACTAATCAAGGAGAGAAGCAACCTAGAACTAAGGAGAAATTTCCTGACAGTTAGAACAATTAATCAGTGGAACAGCTTCCCTCCAGAAGTTGTAAATGCCCCAACACTGGAAGTCTTTAAGAAGATGTTGGGTATTCATTTGTCTGAAATGGTATAGGGTTTCCTGCCTAGGCAGGGGGTTGGACTAGAAGACCTTCAAGGTCCCTTCCAACTCTGCTATTGTATTATTGTATTGATCCTTTCTTTTTTCCTGGCTTCCGTCCTTACAAAATCTGCTGCAGCCGATGTGTTAAACAAGTCTGTGGAAACAGCCTCTTGCGAATTGCAATTGCTTTATACGTCGTTTGACATATGGACTTGGCTCTCAGCCTCCGACCGTGCGAGGAATTTTTATTGTTATTGTTATTCATAGAAATTATTTGTAGAGTGGCACGCTTAAAAAACACCAGTCTTCTTCTCAAGAAAGAAAGCCGGAAAGGAGTTGCTTTGTGCGGGGTTTCTTGGGGGGTGTTGTTTGTTTTGCTGTGGTGGGTCTCCAAACCTCTTTATTGGAAGGAACTTTCCAATTCACTTTCCTTAATAAAAGGATAAAACTGAAACTAGATACTCTCCTGGAATATGTTAGTGCAGCTGTCTAGAGGCTGGTTAATGTTTTCTGTCTTTTTCCTCTCCAAAGAAATTAGGTGGCACTTGTAAAAACATTTGCACAACAGGTTTGAGATAAGCTAAAATACGACTGAGCGCATGGATAAGTTAAAAAAAAAACCAGAATGATGAAAAGAGCATTTGTGATACATGTACTCCTCAACATAGGATGGGATGGGATGGGATGGGATAGAATAGAATAGAATACAGGGGAGAGGAGAATACAATAGAATAGAATAGAATAACAGAGTTGGAAGGGACCTTGGAGGTCTTCTAGTCCAACCCCCTACTTAGGCAGGAAGCCTATACCATTTCAGACAAATGGCTATGCAACATCCTCTTGAAGACTTCCAGTGTTGGGGCATTTACAACTTCTGGAGGCAAGTAGTTCCACTGATTAATTGTTCTAACTGCCAGGAAATTTCTCCTCAGTTCTAAGTTGCTTCTCTCCTTGATTAGTTTCCATCCATTGCTTCTTGTTCTACCCTCAGGTGCTTTGGAGAATAGCGTGACTCCCTCTTCTTTGTGGCAACCCTTGAGATATTGGAAGACTGCTCTCCTGTCTCCCCTGGTCCTTCTCTTTCCCAGACCAGCCAGGCCCAGTTCCTGCAACCGTCCATCATATGTTTTAGCCTCCAGTCCCCTCATCATCTTTGTTGCTCTTCTCTACACTCTTCCAAGAGTCTCCATATCTTGTTTGTGTTTTTTTTACATTGACAATTGACCCCAAACTTTTTAGGGCTAAGCAAGGCAGTTAAGTCAGTTTCCCCCCCCCCCCCCATGTTATATCCTTTGTGCCACAGTTGTTAAGGGAGTCAGTGCCATTGATAATTGAGTCATGTCATAAAGCGAATCTGGCTTCTTTCATCGCTTCTGAGAAGCTGGTTTGGAAAATTCGAAATGGCGATTATATGACCTTGGGGTCCTCAATACATTCGACAGCCCAAATTTTGCTCATGTGATGATGATGGGGATGTTGCATTGGGAGAACTGGTCATAAATCAATTCTTTCAGTGCCATTGCAACTAAAGAGACCAAACAAACGGTTGTACATTGAAAACTACTTGTATCATCAGGCAACTCCACCCCCTTCGATGTATATTGTGACGTTGCCTGGCAAGAATACAAAAGGACAAAGTTGGTATCACAGCTTCGCAATGCAAGTTTCATCCCTGCTCTTCGGTCCCCTCGTGAATCCCATGAACCGTCATAAATGTGAGTCAACTGTCAAGCATCCATGTGTAAACCCTGACCATGGGGATGCTGCAAAAGTCATAGAAAAAAAAAGTCTTAAGTCACTTGTGACTTATGTCCTAAAAAAAGTCATAAGACCGTAACTTTGAACGGTCACTAAATAAACTAGTGTAAGTCGAGGATTAAAATTAAAATTTTACTTCATTAGTTAATTTTATACTGTTAGGATTTATTGGCTCTGGTTTAGCTACCCTTTTAATTGTAAAACGGTTAGTGTTTGGGGTTTAACAATCCCCTTTTGACTTAAGTGCTGCCTTAATGTGCCTTTGGTTTAATTGTGTTTTTGTAATGTCTAATTTAATTCATAGCCCCTTATTTCTGTCCCGTGCTTAGTTTTTAAACATGATATAAAGTATTATTATTCAACATGCAGTGCAAACCAAGCTAGTACATTAAAGCTTAGCATTTCTACCCAGTCACCCAAAAAAGCTGTCAAAAAAAGCCAACACAGTTCTAGGCTGCATCAACAGAGGGATAGAATCAAGATCACGTGAAGGGTTAATACCGCTTTATAAGGCCTTGGGAAGGCCACACTTGGAATACTTGCATTCAGTTTTGGTCGCCACGATGTAGAAAAGATGTGGAGACTCTAGAAAGAGTGCAGAGAAGAACAACAAAGAGGATTAGGGGACTGGAGACTAAAACATATGAAGAATGGTTGCAGGAACTGGGTATGTTTAGCTTAAGAGAAAGAAGGACTAGGGGAGACAAGATAGCATTGTTCCAATATGTCAGGGGTTGCCACAAAGAAAAGAGAGTCAAGCACCTGAAATCTGGAGAAGAAACAATGGGTGGAAACTAATCAAAGAGAGAAGCAACTTAGAACTAAGGAGCAATTTCCTGACAGTGAGAACAATTAACCAGTGTTACAACTTGCCTCCAGAAGTTGTAAATGCTCCAACACGGGAAGTTTTAAAGAAGAGATTGGATAACTATTTGTCTGAAATAGTATAGGCTTTCCTGGCTAAGCAGGGGGTTGGACTAGAAGACCTCCAAGGTCCCTTCCAACTCTTGTTATTCTCTTCTCTTCTCTTAAATTCTATAGTCTATATTCTGCATTCTATATTCTCTTCTCTTCTGTTTTCTATTTTCTATTCTATTTTCTATTCTGTTCTCTTCTATTTTCTTTGTTCTATTTTCTCTTCTCTTTCTTCTCTTCTCTATTTTCTATTTTCCATTCTATTCTATTCTATTCTATTCTATTTCTCTCCAGTTTGGTGTTCAACTGCAAATTTGATGACTTCCGCTTTGTTAGGAGCACCTCTGGATTCAATAGATGATGCCAAGTACATAAGCAGAAATTGTATGGCAGCCTCATCATGCAGAGGCTGGAAAGGAGATGATATATGGTGATCAGGAAGATCACCACAAAGGAAAACAGGAGGAGAAGAGGAAGAGGCGGCGGCGGCGGCGGGGGGAACCAAATAACTTCTAATCCCCGTGATTTGCGCTTTACCACCAGGGAAGCTGACACATGTGTCCAGGTGGCGGCAAGCTTTTTAAGAGCTGATTTAATTAAGTGTTTTGATTTGATTTTGGCATTCCTGAAGCCTGAGCAGGTGGGCTGGAGTCTTTGAGAATAATGAACACTAAAGGGGAAGAGCGACAATGGGGCAATAATGAAAAGGATGCAAAAGGTCAAAGAGCTTGAACGAGTGACAGACGGGCTTCAAAACCATCCCCGTAGCAAGCGCCTGCTGGGGAAGAGCATTCCTAAGTTCTCTCTGCCGACCAGTGGGAGCAGGTGTGGGTCTCTGAAAAACCTGGGGTGGGTGGCGATTTGTGTCATATTGCCAGGCGTCCAGTCCTGGCCTGCATTCACAGGGACACCCTTAGCCTGTTTCCTGAATTAACCATTGGATTCCCTTTTTAAATAAATATAAATGTAAATACACACAGTATGTGTGTATGTGTGTGTGTGCCTGGCCTGAGGAGAGGGGTGTGTGTGCAGCCGGTATATTGTTCCAGGGCCCACGGAGCTCAAAGGGGGCCCATGAAGGGGAAAAGGGGGGATTTTCTTAACGACCATGTGATTCACTTAATAACTGCAGATATTGACACTGAGGTTGAAACAGTGACCTCATGGGTTTTTGACAAAGCAGTGACACCCCCCCCCTCCTGCATGTGCCCCCCCTCCTGTGTGAGGGGCGCATATGGGGGTGTCACCCATGCATGCGTGAAGGCAGGGCACATGCTCAGGGGGTAACGCTGTTCCCTTCCCACCAAAGGTGGTTCCTATTTTTCTACTTGCATTTTTTGCATGCTTTCGAACTGCTAGGTTGGCAGAAGCTGGGACAAGTCACGGGAGCTCACTCCGTTAGGCGGCGCTAGGGATTCGAACCGCTGAACTGCTGATCTTTCTGATCGACAAGCTCAGTGTCTTGAGCCACTGAGCCATCCTGTAACTAAGCATAAGTTGCACCAAATCGAATGAGATTCATCTCTAAGCAGGGAAGTAGAATAGCTGTTTTTCATCTTTGCTTAATGCCAGGTTGGGTATGATTTAAATCATGATTTCCATCTGCTAAATGATTTAAATTGCATCTATATAGGAGTCAGAAGATTGGAGAATTATCTTTTTGAGTAAATGGTATTATTTTTCCTGAAGTAATCTAAATACATACTTTCTGGTACTTAAAGAGAAGAGGGGGGAAAAAAGTGATTACAATTTCGAAACATTTTTTATTTTTACCACAGGGGGGGAAAAAAAACTTATCGACTGAGATAGGTTCTTGAATTCATTTTTCTTAAATAATGGAATGATGATTGCGGTATCAACTAAACAGATGCTTACTTCTGAAGTCATCAGGAGCTGGGCCAGATCCAATTCAATTAATTGCCGTGGATGTTTGAAAGTTATTTTTGCCGTGATGTACTGGGGAAAAAAACAACGATCACCAGCTTTTAAATTGCGCTAATAAAGTTGTTTGTTCTGGCTTTCCTTTTTAGCAAACAATTTAAACAAGGATAATTATTTTAATACACCCCATCCCCAAATCAACGTGATGCTCGTGTTTTTGAAAATGCAGATTTTTTTTCAAAAAAAAAAAAATCAAAACAGAGAAATTCAAGCAAGCCCCAGAAACTTAGAATATTAGGTGGGTAGAAAATCCTTGGCGTGTTTTCCTCTTTATGCAGATGCTTAAAAAAAAGAGAGATAGACGTTTGCTTTCAGAAGTTGTAAATGATCCAACACTGGAAGCTTTTAAGAAGATGTTGGATAACCATTTGTCTAAAATGGCATAGGACTGTCATGGCGAACCTATGCACTCGTGCCAGAGGTGCAGAGCTGGGTTCCTGCCAGTTCTAACCTCTTCTATAGAAGAGGTTCCACAAATCTACAGTGCCGTTTAGAACCGGTTCCAGCTCCCTCCCCCCTGTCCGCACATCATCAAGATGAAGAGCGAGAGGAGGAATTCTGGGAGTTGAAGTCCACAAGTCTTAAAGCTGTCAAGTTTGAACACCCCTGGTCTTTTTTTTCTAAAGGGTTAGGGGCGCAAGGGTCTTGTAACTTGACAGCTTTAAGACTTGCACACTTCAATGCCAGAGTTCCTGAGCCAACATGACTGGAGGGGGAATTCTGGGAGTTGAAGTCCACAAGTCTTAAAGCTGTCAAGTTTGAACACCCCTGGGTTTTTTTTTCTAAAGGGTTAGGGGCGCAAGGGTCTTGTAACTTGACAGCTTTAAGACTTGCACACTTCAATGCCAGAGTTCCTGAGCCAACATTTTGGTTGCTAAGCAAGAATGTTATTAAGTGAGTTTCACCACATTTTACAAGTTGGCCACGCCCACCCAATCACATGATTGCCAAGCCACTCCTACCCAGTCACATGGCTGGCAAGCCACTCCCACCCAGTCACATGGCCGGCAAGCCACTCCTACAAAGCAGGCCACACCTACAGAAAAGTTTCTAAAAATATTTTGAAACCCACCACTGCACAGGTAGCACACGGAGCCATCTGCAGGCACGCAAACCGTCATCCAGCTCAGCTCCAGCGCCCATGCGCGCATGCTTTCACCGGCCAGATGGTTTTCAGGTCTCTGTTGCACATGCACAGGGGGCAGGGGGCGCGTGCGCATGCACAAGGGGGGAGCACGGGGTGTTGGGACCACCCGGCGGCCAATTTTTGGTCCCAGGAGTCTTTAGGGAGGCCTTGTCACTGCGTTAAATTGTTTGCTAGCTTGAACTGAATAGCTGAACTGAAAGAGTTACTGCGCAGGTCATAAGCCTTATCTGACAATGATTTATTGCGCATGCTTAACATGTTTATTACTTCACACATTCCAGAGACTTCTCTTCCCTTTGAATCTTTGTCCGTCTGCCAGGAAGCTGGTAGACAAACTGTTTCTGCCAAAATGTAACAATTAGATAGATTTGTTTATTTCTTTATTTCTTATTTTTGTATTAAAGCTTGTTTTTCATTAGAATATGTTTTCCGGGATTTTATTTCTTTTTTCGCAACTTAAAGATAATGTTGTTTGGAAAAGCTGCGATCTAAGACCTCATCTAGTTCAGGGTGAAATATTTCCCCCTTGACAGGCCTGCTAGGCCCAAAATGGGGTGAGAGGGGGGCGTGTGCATACGTGGGGGGATGGGGGAGTTGGGGGGTATTTGTGCAGGCCCAGGGGGGCGGGGCACATTGCATTATGGGTGTGTGTTCTCCTCGTGTGCATGATTTCAGCATGCGAGGAGAAAAAGGTTAGCCATCACTGGTATAGGATCTCCAGCTTGAGCAGGGGGTTGGACTAGAAGACCTCCAAGACCCCTTCCAAATCAGTTATATTGTGCCTCCCCCCCCACTTCTCCATTTCCCCCCCCTCAATGTGGAATAATTATTCCAAAGAAAGGAAACACAATTTTTACTCTATTAGAAAAAAAATAGTACTCTTACAACTCGGATTTTGGTGACCTCTGAATCTGAAAGTGCATTGGTGTATCTTGTTTTCAGACATCATTGGTTAAACAACATCTCTTGATTAGACCAGCCATTAAGAGTGATTTAACAATGACTGTTGGATGTTCATGTCATCATACTTTATGTGTCAAGACACCTGAACTGATTCTGCTCCATCTGCAAAGACTGAAGGTTTATTTTGTTTGTTTACATTTCACTTGTATTAGTTCTATGCATAACTCAAGGTCTACCCATACGCAATACTCCTTCCTCCTCTTATTTTCCCCATAAAAACAACCCTGTGAGTTGGTTGGTCTGAGAGAGAGGGAATGGTCCATAGTAACCAAGTTGGCTTTCATGTCTAAGGTGGGACTAGAACTCACTGGCTCCTAGTGATTGCCCCAAAGTCAATCACCAGACTATATATAGTAAGACACAGCTACCCCTCGGAATGTGTGTTCTGTTAAGATACATCCTGTTGTGCCTTCAAATGGCTTCTACTGTACTTCTGTAAAATGGCTTCTACTGTACAGCACAGTGAGGTTGCCAGGGTAACGGCTTCACAGTACTCCACAAGGGGGCTCCCTCTGGTAAGGGGGAAAACCCAACATTAGAAATTACGTTTAGTCCAAACATTTCCCCCCTATAAATAAATTCCCCAGGCAACACCGGGTTATCAACTAGTAAAAAATAAAGAAATAGCCAAGTCTTCCTCTTAAGTGCTCTTAAGCGCTTAGAGATCGACCCATGGACTGAATATAGAGAATATTGGCGGGAAAATAAATAGGGATTTGTATTTAGGCCATTGGTTTAATTTTGTTTTGTGCCTGTCCGTTTACCTCTGGCATTTTCCCCTTCCCCTTTCATGTTTATGGACACAACTTTCCAGCTTTCAAGTACATCAAAAATACTACAGATCTTTTTTTTTTTCTCTCATTGCTTTCTTGAAGGCCATGGAAGCCGTAATTGATAAAAAAAAACATGCATTAAAAGATTGTATAAAACACAGACAAGGCTAGCCATCACGCTGTTTCCTTTCAGCACAATCAATGTTATGCTGAGCACTGAAAAGAGCAAGAAATAGCAAATGCAAGAAAGGAAGAAAAGTCAGGAGGTTAAGAAAGGAAAACATTTGTGTGAAAGGATCTCCTGCTTGAGCAGCGGGTTGGACTAGAAGACCTCTAAGGTCCCCTCCAACTCTGTTATTCTATTCTATTCTATTCTACTCTACTCTCTCTTCTCTTCTCTTCCCTTCTATATTCCATTCTATTCTATTTGATTCGATTCAATTTGATTCTATATTCTATTCTATTCCTACTCTACTCTCTCTTTTCTATATTCTATTCTATATTCTATATATTCTATTCTATACTATTCTATTCTACTCTATTCTATTCTTTTCTATTCAATTTATATTCTATTCTATTCTATATTCTATTCTATATTCTATATTCTATTCTATTCTATTCTATTCTACTCTATTCTCTTTTCTCTATTCCATTCTATTTATTCTATTCTATTCTATTCTTTTCTATTCGATTTATATTCTATTCTATTCTATATTCTATTCTATATTCTATTCTATATTCTATTCTATTCTATTCTACTCTATTCTCTTTTCTCTATTCCATTCCATTCTATTCTATTCTATTCTATATTCTATTCTATTCTATTCCTACTCTACTCTCTTGTTTCTCTATTCTATTCTATTCTATTCTATTCTATATTCTATTCTATTCTTTTCTATTCCATTTGATTCTATATTCTATTCTATTCCTACTCTCTCTTTTCTCTATTCTATTCTATTTATTCCATTCTACTCTACATTCTATTCTATTCTATTCATTTCTACTCTACTCTACTGTACTTTACTTTTCTCTACTCTTCACTTCACTTCCTTTCCCTCCCCTACCCTTTCCTTCTCTTCCCTTCTTTTCTATTCTATATTCTATTCTATTATTTTCTGTTCTGTTCTATTCTTTCTATTCTATTCTTCATTACTCTATTTTATTTATTCTTTATATGACATTCTATGGAAGCTAGGCTCTCTGGAGGCTGTTTTTGCAAGCCAACATAGTACCCTTCCTCTGCAACCAGGAGGTGTACGTAGCCAGCTGATACTTATTCAGGATGCACATAAACTTTGCCAAATAAAAATAAGTAATAAAATAAACAAAAAGCCGTTCCGAGTAAAAGCAGTCATAAAATATAGCACAGAAGTATAACACGTTATAATGAAAGGCACTGGTTGAATACCAATGGTTTTTTTTTTTTTTTGGCCTGGCATGCAAAATGCCATAAAAATACACAAAGCCATCCTTATTCCAATGTTTGTGGGTATCCTGCACCCACCCTTGAATTTTGCCTCATTGTTTGTTTGTTTGTTTGTTTGTTTGTTTGTTTGTTTGTTGAATTGAATTGAATTGAATTGAAGCTGAAGCTGAAGCTCAATCCTTTGGCTACCCAAGGAGAGGAGCTGACTCTTCTTGGAGAAGACCCCGAGGTTGGGAAAGATGGAAGGCAGAAGGAGGCAGCAAGTACCACCATAAAGCCTACAAATTTGAAATTTGGCACGTATGTTCCTCTTGGCTTTCAGGTACTCGCTAAGAAAGGATTTTTCAAAATGACCATCAGATCATTAGTATTTCTTATACAGCAATTAACACACTTTGATGCTAAGGAGTTCTACTCTCCCTCCCCACCTGAAAAGAACTCTGTTCCAACTGCCAGTTGCCTCACATTCCATTACCTCAGTTCAAACTGACAGATATTCCACTCCTTCACTCAGGAGCGGTCTGGGGCTCTTTACAGTACTAAAGATCAGTACCTCACCAAAATGTCTACGTCTCCCACCTATGGAACTGCTTCCGAACTCAAGGCGGCGGGAGCGATATTCCCTTATGTGTTTCAATCACCGACAACCACTGAGCCAATGGATTGTGAACTGAATTTCTCCTGCATTGCCCGATCACATAGCTTCATTGCGAAGCACGCGTATCCAGCTACTTTTCTATATTTTTCTGTAGTGGCTGGCAGTGCCGCTGTAGAGTCTGCGATGGAGAATTTTCCCTGTCAACTACTGTCGAATTGTTTCGGCACCTGCATTTTCACACTGAATTACGGCACCTTCCCTCGAATAAATAATGGTTACAGGTTAGTCATTATCACACTGTCGGCTGGTTGTGAATTCTTCCTTGGCGACGGATTCTGCACATACTGTACATGGTGTTCTGCAGCCGCCTCTCCTCGCAGCTTTGATGGTTTTGTTGGGGTTCTTTTGATGTGTGTCTGTGTGTAAATTGGGCCCGGCTTTCTATTGATGTGATTACATTTTTCCTTAGCAACAGGTGTTCGGCCAGCTTGGAGACTCCTCTAGGCCGTTCCTTGAAAATTAGATGTACATCCTATTATTCTGATGGTAAAATGAATATGCTTATCGGGAAAGGGAAGGGACGCCTGCAATAAAACAGATTGGATTGTTTTCATTAAGTGTGGGGAACCCCAGCGAGTTAGATGAGGTCATTTGCTAGAAAACACATTAGATTCACAGCAAGAAAATTGAATACACCGTAAATGCAGTCGCCATACCGAAGCAATGTAAATATTAATTTATCCTTATCTCATTTTCCTCAGATCACGGCTACGGAGAATAAAAGTTGAAAGCACCAAAAGTAAAATTTAGTTTGGCTCCCAATTGGGTGCTTTGGGGGATGGTGTAGCTTGATTCGAACTGATTGAGAGAGTTCCCAGAACTTGATGTTCTGACCTAGGCTTCCCCAAAAAGCAGGAAGCAGATTCCTGGTCCCAACAAAACCCCTTTTACTAAACGAATTTGAATTCCTCTCATTCACATTCAGCAAAAGCCTGGTAGACAATCTTTCAAAGGAATATTTATGACCACAGACCTTATCCAGCTTGGAAAGTTGCCACGTAAATATTTTCCAAATGCAGTGCTGTGCAAGGAAAGACTTGGCACAGAGTTTCTGAGATTCACGGACAGATCTTCACACTCCTGAAACGATTGAACGAACGAATTGTTTCCTGCAAAAGCCCACTCCCCTTTTGCTCCTCTTTCATTTCCTATGGGAAGAGCCATTCACCATCCACCTGTGGCTGTACTCCCAAGTTGACTCTGATTTCTTAGCTGTTCTTTTTTTTTCAGGCAGCTCTGCGCATGTGCATACTGGGAACAGGCTCCAGCTGTTCCTCTGCCTCACTGCTGTCTGGCTCCGAAGGCAGCTGAGAACTGCCAGACGGCCTTGGCCCCATCTCTGCCTCTGATGCAGAGCCCTCGTCCGAGCCTTCCCCAGCCTCCTCAACTGGCCCATGCTCCACCTCCAACCTCTTCACTGTCCAACTCTGCTGCCAGCTCCGCTGTCCGCTGGCAGGCCACAACACTTGAAGAGCTTTAGAAATTTCTCATCAAGCAAACTGGTATAGCACAAAACCTGGATCTCGATCTTCCTAGTTCTCTTTCTGGATCTGCCCAAAACTACTCTTCGCTTTTTACGTCACTTCACCCCCTTTCACTTCCCTTCACCAATGGCCTTTGAGAAGACTGAGAAAATCCTTCTAAATATCTGAGAGGGGCATGCTTCCTCTATCTCAAAGGGAGAGGACCTCAAGTTTGAGATGCTTTCTTAAATTACATTTCTGCTTTGAAGTCAGGTTCCTTTTGTCAGAGTGTTGTCTTGGTTGTGTCTCTTCTTCCTGTTCTTCAAGGTTATCCTGACAGCTCTTTTTTTCAGTTGGGTACAACAGTTCCAAAGAGTTAGGGTGAGGGTTAAGGGTTAGGGTTAGGGTTTGAGTTAAGGTTAAGGCTAGGAGTTAGGGGTAGGATGAAGGCTAAGGGTTAGGATTAGATTTTAGGTTGAGGTTAAGGTGAAAGTGAAGGTTAAAGTTGAGAGTTGTGATTGAGGTTAAGATTAAGGTGAAAGTGAAAGTGAAAATTGAAGCTGAGGTAAGGTTAAGGCTTTGAGTTAATGTGGAGAGTTGAGGTTGAGATTGAGATTAAAGTGAAAGTGAAAATTGAAGGTGAGGTAAGGTTAAGGCTTTGAGTTAATGTTGAGAGTTGAGATTGAGGTTAAGATTACGATTAAGGTGAAAGTGAAGATTGAAGCTGAGGTAAGGTTAAGGTTTAGGGTTGAGAGTTGGGGTTGAGATTAAGATTAAGGTGAAGGTAGAAGTTGACGCAAGGGTTAGGGTTAATATTGAGAGTTGAGATTGAGGTTAAGATTAAGGTGAAAGTGAAGATGGAAGCTGAGGTAAGGTTAAGGTTCAGAGTTGAGAGTTGAGGTTGCAGTTAAGATTAAGGTGAAAGTGAAGGTTGAGATTGAGGTAAGGGTTAGGGCTAATGTTGAGAGTTGAGGTTGATCTTAAAGCTAAGGGTTAGTTTTAGTGTTGAGAGTTGAGGTTGAGGCTAAAGTTAAGATTAAGGTGAAAGTGAAGGTTGAGGTAAGGTTAAGGGTTAGGGTTAAGGGTTAAGGGTTAAGGGTTAGGGTTAGGGTTAAGGTTAAGGTTAAGGTTAAGGTTAGCTTTAGGGTTAAGGTTAGCATTAGTGCTACAGTTAGGGTTAGTGCTATAATTTGCTTTGTTCCAAAACCTGACAGAAGTGTCATCTGTCTTTGCTCAAACATATGAGAAGCAGCTTCAAGAATAGGTGGGTTATTCACACCACTGCACTATTTATAAAGCATCCCATTTGAATGCTTTGCACAACACTATTTAGCACACACCCTTTAATGAAGGACCCTCCAGGCGATCAGATAACTATGTTGTTCTATGACAAGTATCCACTTAGAAGAGTTGTGAGCTTAGATGCTTTCACAACCAGCCACCGGCGTGTGATGACGGGATATTTTGATTAGGAAGAAAGTCACCCCATCTTCAAAATTGCACATACAAGCAATCTTTGATTTGCAACCACAATTGAGCACAAAGATTCCTGTTGCTAAGCAAGGCAGTTGTTAGGTGAGTTTTGCCCCATATTATGACCTTTTATGCCACCGTTTTTAAGTGAATCATTGCAGTTGTTAAGTGACTCACCTGCTCATTAAGAAAATCTGGCTTCTGCCACTGGCTTTGTTGGAATGCTATGCACATAATTGCAAGACACCATAACTGTCATAAATATATTGTTGTTGTTGTTGTAATTGTGAAGTTGTGTTTGACCCACCGTGACCCCATGGACGATGTTCCACCAGGGCTTCCTGTCCTCTGCCATCCTCTGGAGTCCATTTAAGCCCGTGCCGGCTACTTTGGTGACTCCATCCATCCACCTCCTTCTCTGCCGTCCCCTTCTTCTTCTTTTGCCCTCCATCGTTCCCAGCATGAGGCTCTTCTCCAGGGAGTCCTTCCTTCTCATCAGGTGGCCGAAGGATTTGAGTTTCCTCTTCAGGATCTGGCCTTCTAAAGAGCAGTCAGGGTTGATCTCCTCTAGAACTGACCAGTTGGATGGCCTTGCAGTCCAAGGGACTCACATAAGTACCTACCAGTTGCCAAGCATACACATTTTTATGACGTAATCATGATCAGTGTGAAAACATGTCACAAGTCACTTTTTTTCAGGGACATTTGTAAGTTGAGCGACCGCCAAACAAAAGGTTGTAAGTTGAGGACTATCTCTACAACCTCTGGAATGACCTTCCCCCTGACATTAGAACGACCACGGACCTCCGCTCCTTCAGCCAGAAGCTCAAAACCCACCTGTTTCATCTAGCCGGCCTGGCCTAATTCCAGCTTTCCCACCTCAGTTTGTATATTTTTAAATTTTACGGTTTGGTTTTAAGGTCAAGTTTTTAATTTTTATAAACTTGTACAGGGGTCTATTTAATCCGATCTTAATTATATTTATTATCAATTGTATGGTTTTAATTTGGTACCTGTACACCGCCCCAAGTCCCTTCGGGGAGAGGGGGCGGTCTAGAAGTCTAATAAACTAAACTAAACTAAACTAAACAACCATAAATAATAAGGGAACAAAACAGGTCTCGCATTTCATAGGGAAACTTCAGGTTAAAACATCATCAGTTGCAGTAATGGAAGAAAAAATAAACCCCCTCCTCATTAAAAGCTTGAAAGCCAGAGTGAAACAAACAAGAGACGTCTAGCTATATAAGCAATATATATCAATATATATAACCAATATAAGACGAGACAAAATGACTCAGTACATGAGACAGCAGCCAACATCCTTGATAATCCATATAAATCTTGTCCCATTCGTTTCAATTTTCATTTCCTCTGTGAATTGCTTTACTGCAATAAAAATAAATACGTGTTTTAAGGAACCGATGTGGCAGGTTGCACAAACGACAACAGACATAAAAATGTTATAGCTAGAAGCGGGTCAAAGGGAAGCAATGGAGGGGAGAATATAGGTGGGCCTCAACTTATGACCACAATTGAGCCCAAACATTCTATCGATAAGCGGGGCAGTTGTTAAATGAGTTTTGGGCCCACTTTACGACCTCCCTTACCACCGTTGGTTTTTTTAAAGGTTTTTTGTTTTGTTTTTATTCTCTTATATATAGTTACAGGTATACATACACAAAGTTATTGTTCTTATGTATCTTTATCGCTTTTACATATTTGATTTTCCATATAAAAGGTTAAAATATCCATTCTGGGTTGCTTACCATTCCATACACCTGTTTTGTATTATCATGACCCTATTTTTTCTTTTCTTTTCACCCTCCCTCCCTTCTCCCTTCCTTCCTCCTCTCCTTTCCCTTTCCTTCTTCCCTTGCCTCTCCTACCCTCTCTCCTTCTCTTTCTATCCCTTCCCTCCTTCCTGTACTTTCCTCTTTCTTTCTTCTCTCCCCTTTCCTTTCTCCTCTTCTCCTCCTCTCTTCCTTTCCTTTTCTGATTCTATCCTCGGTGCCGCCATCTTGATTTTCAGTTCTTTTATATTGGGAAGCGGCAACTATTTATTCTATAACACTAATTAGGACAACACAACTTGAGTTGCTCTCTGACGGCTATTTATACGCAAGCTGTCAGATGACCGACCAGTCAGCATGCAATATTTCTCCCGCCTGAGGCTGGTGCGCTGTAGACAATCAGAAGCTCCCCTGTTCTCTGTGCCTGACGTCGCCGGTCGTATCTGCGAAGACATAACAGCCGAACTGGCATAATGCAGGCAACAACCCACCCCTGGTGTGTGTGTGTGATCACTTTGCTCTGGGATTTGCCATCAATGTGGGAGCGTTTGGGGGAATGTTGGTGCAATGAGGAAGGGTTGCAGGAACTGGGTATGTCTAGTTCAATGAAAAGAAGGACCGGGGGAGACATGATAGCAGTGCTCCAATATCTCAGGGGTTGCCCCAAAGAAGAGAGAGTCAAGCTATTCTCCAAGGCACCTGAATGCTGGACAAGAAGCAATGAGTGGAAACTAATCAAGGAGAGAAGCAACTTAGAACTGAGGAGGAATTTCCTGACAGTTAGAACAATTAATCAGTGGAACAGAAGTTGCCTCCAGAAGTTGTGAATGCTTCAACACTGGAAGTTTTTAAGAAGATGTTGGATAACCATTTGTCTGAAGGGATGTAGGCAGGGGTGGGATTCAACCGGTTTGCACCGGTTCGGCCGAACCGGTAGCTCCCATGATCAGCTGAGAGCGAACCGGTTTGCTCCGACGATCAGGTGGGCTCGCCCGCCTGCCTCTGTGCTAGACTGACCTATATTTCCTTGGTTTGAAGCCCAGCCGATAGGCAAGGCAAGTGGATCGCCACACCTTAGCTGTTTTACTCACAGGGGTTGCAGTAGAAGGTAGGTTTTTGAACTGTTTTGAAATGCACTGCCCGTGCGCTCAGTTATTACACCAGTTGAACCCCATCATCGGGTGTAGCACCACCCAATATTTGCTGTATGAGAAGCACACAAATTTCCACCCACTTTTTTTGAGGGGGGGGGGAGTACGTCTTATAGTCTGAAAAATACAGTATATAAGAATCAAAGACGCTTCTCATAAAGAAGGTTCATAATCACGGTTTCCATGGAGTTAGAAAGTTCTCGGCATGGCAGGGAAGTGACTTTGAAGGAGTCGGTTGTCTGCATGCATCACAACGATTTAAACATCTCCAGGGTGAAAAAGTCAGAACTAGTTTCCAAGCGAAGGGATGTTAATAGGGTCTCCCTTTCAATAGGAAGTCATGTGAAATGTTCAGAATGCAACGCATAGGACCCGGAAAATTATTTGTTAAGATACTAATATCGACAGCGTTGTGAAACTGAAAATTTGGAATATTTTTTTAAAATATTTTTTTTTAAAAAATAGAACAGAAATATCTTTCAGAGATATTTGAGAGTGTCGTCGCTTACAATTGGTTATGATTTGAAAAACCCACAAGTTTATGGCAAGCTTAGTTTTCCTTCAGAGAACTGATTTACTCACAGTTTTCTATGCTGGTTTTTCACAGAATCTCACTGGTCCCTCATGCCGAAGGCAGCGGAAAGTCTAAAAACCCTTACCGATTTATTGGGAGTTCTCCAAAGACACTGATTCTTCTTCAAGTAATGTTTTTTTTTTGAAACACTAAGTTTAAGTAGTTCTTATTTCCAACAAATTGTTCTGCGAGTGATAGATGAGAGTGTTGAGAGAGTGAGATGAGAGTACAGAAGGGAAATGAGAGGATAAATAGATGAGAGAGAGTGAAAGAGACATATATGATGATAGGTAGGTAGGTAGGTAGGTAGGTAGGTAGGTAGGTAGGTAGGCAGGCAGGCAGGCAGACATGATAGTTGGAGGAGGAGCTTCCTACGAATGGCGGTCGTCCTCTGAGCTCCAGGAACACCATGGAGCTCCCGACCGGGTAGGGACGTCCTCTGAGCTCCAGGAACACCATGGAGCTCCCGACCGGGTAGGGACTGCTGCCGGCCCCCATACCATCGAAGGGGGTTGAGAGTTGGACAGCCCGACCACCCAGGCATGTTTCAGGCTGATATTAGCCCGACAGGGTGGTCGGTGAAGAGCGGAGAGGAAAGAGGCTCGGAGGGCTGTAAACAGCAAGGAGAGAGCAATGGCGATGGCATGGTGCGATTGCGCAGACGGCGCTGGCGCCGAAAACACCGAAAGGAGAAGCCGAAAAGCCAGAAATGCCAGAAGAGGAGTAAGGAAGAGGGGGTGAGAGGCTCCGGAGGCCCCCAGAGACCCAGAGACATCAAAGGGCTTAAGGGGGAGCAACGGGATGCAACAGGACATTGGAATAATCAGCTGATAGGTGAGAAGGGCTGGGAAGCAGCCAGAGGCAGAGGCAGTCGGAGGATCAAAGGGAGATGCCTGCGGCGGCAGACGAAGGGAGCGAGCCGCAGCCAGGGACTCCTGGGTTATTTTATCATTCCTGGCTGCTCCCATGCCCCTCCAGGCCCCCCCATCCATCGGGGGGGGGCTGTATCCACCTGGAAACAGCTAAGCTGAACTTTCATTTACCCTCCACTATTTTTGCTACCTTTGCCTTCCCCCTACCACCTGGGATATTTAATCATTTCTTGCCCTCCCCCCTGGCGCTACCCCCCACCGCGAGGAGGCGGGACCAGATGGTCCAAGCTGGTACCGCCCCAAGCACCTGATGGAGCCGGATAGGTTCCAGATGGAGCTTGGGCCATTACCTGTAGCCCTGACCCGCGCTCGGTCGGAGGACCTAGCGGCCGCCTGGAATAGGGCGGCGGCTGGGGCCTTGGACTGGGTTGCGCCTTTGCGACCTCTCCTGCGGCAGCGACCCACCCGGGCTCCTTGGTATACCGAGGAGCTGAGGGTGATGAAGCGCCATAGGAGACGTCTAGAGAGCAGGTGGAGGTCCTCACGCTCCGAATCTGATCGAACACAGGTAAGAGCCTATTTACGGACCTACCTTGTGGCATTAAGGGCGGCCAAACGTAGATATTGCACTGCTCTTATTGCGTCCGCGGATAACCGCCCTGCCGCCCTGTTTAGGGTGACCCGCTCCCTCTTGTCACAGAGGACGCAAGGGGCACCCTTGCAGGGCAGAGCAGAGGAGTTTGGGGAATATCTGCAGGATAAAGTCGCTCAGATCCGGAGCGGATGGGGCCCCCTCAGTGGACCGGATGGGCCGCCAACAGCGAGTCTTGTGAGACCATCCTGGGAGGAGTTTGATTCTGTTGCCCCCGAGGATTTGGATAGGTTGCGTGGACGGCTGCGACCCACCACATGTTTAATGGACCCGTGTCCCTCCTGGTTGGTACTGGCATCTTGGGAGGTGACCCGAGGCTGGCTTCTGGGCCTGGTGAATGCCTCATTGGGTGAGGGATCCTTACCAGCCGCCTTGAAGGAGGCGGTGGTGAGACCCTTACTTAAGAGGCCTGCACTCGACCCAATGGAGCTAGCTAACTATCGTCCAGTCTCCAACCTTCCGTTTTTAGTGAAGGTTGTCGAGAATGTGGTGGCGCAGCAGTTTCCACAACACATTGACGAATCCGAGTATCTAGACTCACGCCAGTCCGGCTTCCGACCCGGGCACAGCACAGAGACAGCCTTGGTCGCATTGGTCGATGATCTCTGGAGGGCCAGAGATAGAGGTTGTTCCTCTATCCTGGTCCTATTAGACCTCTCGGCGGCTTTTGATACCATCGACCATGGTATCCTATTGCGCCGGTTGGAGGGGATAGGAGTCGGAGGTACCGTTTTGCGGTGGTTCGGCTCCTACCTCTCCGACCGGAGGCAATGTGTGTTGACAGGGGGACAGAGGTCGACCCCGAGGCCACTCACTTGTGGAGTGCCACAGGGGTCGGTCCTCTCGCCTCTCCTGTTCAACACATATGTGAAGCCGCTGGGTGAGATCATCTGTGGTTTTGGGGTTGAGTATCACCTCTACGCTGATGATACTCAGCTGTATATTTCAACCCCAAACCACCCCAACGAGGCTGTTGAAGTGATGTCCCGGTGCTTGGAAGCCGTCGGGGTCTGGATGGGGGACAACAGACTTAAACTCAACCCCTCCAAGACCGAGTGGCTGTGGCTACCGGCACCTCGGTTCAGCCAGCTGATTCCATCGCTGGCCATAGGGGGCGAACAATTGCCCCCTGTGGAACGGGCGCGCAATTTGGGCGTCCTCCTTGATGCCCGGCTGTCAATGGATGACCATGTGGCAGCCGTGGCGAGGGGGGCGTTCCACCAGGTTCGCCTGGTGCGCCAATTGCGCCCCCTACTGGACCGGGATGCCCTACGCACGGTCACTCATGCGCTGGTGACGTCCCGCCTGGATTACTGCAACGCTCTCTACATGGGGCTGCCCTTGGGACGCGCCCGGAGACTGCAGTTGGTTCAGAACGCAGCCGCGCGGGCTGTGATGGGGAGTACGAGGTACTTCCACGTAACACCTCTCCTGCGCGAGCTGCACTGGCTACCTGTGGTTTTTCGGGTGCGTTTCAAGGTGCTGATTACCATCTTTAAAGCGCTCCATGGCACGGGACCTAGTTACTTGCGGGATCGCATCCTCCCACATACATCCCTGCGGCCAATTCGCTCACACAGGGAGGGACTTCTCCTGGTGCCGTCCACTAGGCAATGCCAACGGGCGACACCAAGGAGTAGGGCCTTCTCTGTGATGGGCCCAACCCTCTGGAATGACCTCCCCCCCGACATTAGAACCACTTCTGACCTCCGCTCCTTCCGGCAAAAATTGAAGACTCACCTGTTCCGATTAGCAGGCCTGGCATAATTACAACTGTCCCTTCTGGCAAATGTATTATTATCTGGTTATTTTAGGGTTTTTAATCTGTTGTGTCTGTTTTAGGGATTTTAAAAAATTATATTTATTCAGCTTTGTACAGTTCTTTTAATTGCATTTTAACCTCCTCCAAACTGTACATATTTAATTTTTTATTGTATTTTTGTGATATTCTCTATGGACTGTACACCGCCCCGAGTCCCTTCTGGGAGAGGGGGCGGTCTAGAAGCACAAATAAATTGAAATTGAAATTGAATAGATGATAGAAGAAAGAGAGAGCTGCAGATATAAGAGAGAGAGAGAGAGATAGGATAGATATAGAGAGATACTGGAGAGAGAGAGACTGTAGTTAGAGATAGATAGAGACAGACAGACAGATAGACAGACAGAGAGATGATAGATAGATGATAGATAGATAGATAGATAGATAGATAGATAGATAGATAGATAGATAGATATTGAGATAGATAAATAGAGACAGACAGACAGACAGAAGATAGAGAGAGAGATACTGTACATAGATGAGAGATAGAGATAAAGAGATGATGGATAGATGAGGTAGAGGGGGACATACACTGTATATGTGTGTGTGTGTGTACATATTTGTTTATGTATACACATGCGCACACATGCACACACATACATATAGGACAGTGGTGGGTTTCAAAAATTTTTGTGGCCATGTGGGCGTGGCCTAGTTTGTGGCCATGGCTTAGCAGTCATGTGACTGGGTGGGCGTGGCGAACTTGATGTCACTCACCAGGAGATGTCATGGATTGGGTACAATGTGGTGAGGCTCACTTAACAGCGCTCTTTGGGCTCAATTGTAATCATAAGTCAAGGATGGCAGCCTAGTGTCCTAGTAAACTCCTTCTCCTTTCTGGCAATTTTCCTCTCTGTTAGAGGCGCCAAAATAATCCAGACAATGTAAGATTTCCTGCTGCAGCAGGGGGTTGGACTAGATGACCTCTGAGTAGCCTTCTAGCCAATTCCTTGATTGGAGTAATGCTTCAGTGTTACTCTCTGCTGGGTACTCAGATGAATCAGGCATCAACAGACACAGAGATAAACAACATCTACATACCATTCAAAAGAGACAATCAAAAAGCTGAAAGATCACAACACCTAACCAGCAGCTAAACGTCCAGATAATCAGAAATCAATATCAAAGGCATTCCCACCAACACTGACATGGTAAATCCACTAGTATATAAACAGAAAGCAAACCGTCCTCCCTTCTACCACTGATGATGTTACCTAGTTGGGTAATGAAACTTCTGCGGGAAACAACCAAGCCACCAACAGTTCAACATTGAGCTACAAATATTATTTTCTCTTAGCCTCCTGCAAATATTCTTCAAAGTGCATCATTATTTCATGTCTTCTTCCCTCTCTAACGTATATTCTGTGACATATTCCTTGCTTATTTAGCTAAATTGTTTATTTAGCTGAAAACCGACCGTTTTCCAAGAATTAATTATCAGGGATTATCCAAAGCTATTGTGAATAGCTCAAGCCAAAGCTAATACTAGGACAACTGTTCCTATTTACCAGATCTTTGTTTTCTGATGGCTCTCATTTTGGGGACTTTATTAAGAAATTGGGAGTGGGGGTTACAAAATGCATTTCTAAAGAAATTACAGTTATTATGAGTAATTTTTTCCCCACTTTTGGTGGAGTGGGGGAGGAAGGGGTTAAGGGTGAGGGGGGGAAACACCTGTCAAAATTTAATTTCACTTCATTTTTCCACCAAAACGATAATAGCTTTAGGAGATTGTTCTTAAATAATAATGAATGCTAACGTTTTCTTTTTTAAAGTGTTTTGAGATGTTAACGGGCCATCATATTTCATTTCCTTCCAAGATGCTGCAGAAATTATCATTAAAAAATGTTCTGAGAGATAGAACTACTTTCATTCCAGGATTTACGCATAAAACTCCCTCAATGCCTGTCCTTGGGGGGGGGGGGGCAAAGGACAGGCAGTCCTCGACTTACAACCACAATTGCCTCTTTTAATATCCCCCAAAATATTTCATTGGGGGTGTGTGTGTCTTCCTAACAGAGACTTGGTGATTTCATGTATGTATCCTGGCAGAAAATTTCCGATTCCTCATTGCCTTTGCCAACTTTTTAACCTGACCTATGGTTTTGTCCTTTCCTTGTGATCTCCCAAACATATTCCCTCAAGGTCATAGAGTTGGACACCTGAATATTTTTTTGGTCGCCACGATGTAAAAAAGATGTGGAGACTCTAGAAAGAGTGCAGAGAAAAATAACAAAGATGATTAGGGGACTGGAGGCTAAAACATATGAAGAACGGTTGCAGGAACTGGGTATGTCTAGTTTAATGAAAAGAAGGACTAGGGGAGACATGATAGCAGTCTTCCAATATCTCAGGGGCTGCCACAAAGAAGAGGGAGTCAAACTATTCTCCAGAGCACCTTGAGGGTAGGACAAGAAGCAATGGGTGGAAACTAATCAAGGAGAGAAGCAACTTAGAACTGAGGAGAAACTTCCTGACAGTTAGAACAATTAATCAGTGGAACAGAAGTTGCCTCCAGAAGTTGTGAATGTCCCAACACTGGAAGTCTTTAAGAAGATGTTGGATAGCCATTTGTTTGAAGCACAGGTGGGTTCCTATCGATTCGGACCGATTCAGCCGAATAGGTAGTAACTTGGCGGCCTGAGTCATTGGAACTGGTAGCAGCCCAGGCCTGCCATGCCCCCAAACTGGTTCTCTCAGTGGTGCCATAGACACCACCATCTTGTTTTTGCCTTCTGCGCATGCGCAGGAGCATTTTTTTTTTAGCACTGTGCATTCCCTGAGCAAACAGCAGTAGCAGCAGCCGGAACACACTCCTGGTCTGAAGTGATGTAGGGTTTCCAGCCTAAGCAGGGGTTGGACTAGAAGACCTCCAAGGTCCCTTCCAACACTTCTATTCTATTCTTTACTATACCATACCATACCATACCATAACATATCATAGTATACTATACTATACTATACTATACTATACTATACTATACTATACTATACTATACTTTATTTACGAAAGTCTGCACGTTCTATTTTTACGGTGGACTGAATTCCTTGCAAGGATTGTTCCTGTGAAGAGGCGCTTGCACACACACACACAAAAGTGTGAATCTGAAGAGAAGCGTGTGCAGAAATCCCGGCTTTCAGAAGAAACAAACAAAAAAGTCGCTCGCCCCCAATGTTGATAAACTCCGATAAATATTGCAAAGACAAAGTGAGAATGAGATTAACTCCTTATTAGACGGGGTGTGAATTTAAAACAAATGTAACCCTGCGGGGAAAAAAAACCAGTTGTGGAAACAGACCAGAATAAACCAAATCTTTAAAAGAGAAATAGATCCGAGCTCTTTTCAGTAAACTATCTGTAATATTTCCTTATTTTATTGCAATATATATATATATATATATATAAATGGCTGTGTGTGTGTTCCAACATAACTCTGGAAAACCTCGAGCAATTTCAACCAAACTTGGTACGCAGATGACTTAGTCTCTGGAAAAAAAATGCTGTGGGGGGGTAAAACACCCCTAACACCCCTAACACCCGTCGGTGTGTGTGTTCTGTCAAGATACAGCCTGTTGTGCCTTAAAATGGCTTCCACTGTAGTGCCGTAAAATGGCTTCTACTGTACAGCACAGTGGAGTTGCCATGGTAACAGCTTCACAGTACTCCATAAGGGGGCTCCCTCTGGTAAGGGGGAAAATCCAACATTAGAAATTACGTTTGGTCCGGGCATTTCCCCGCTATAAACTATAAACTAAATCTATATATAATGCCAGGTTATCAGTTAGTCACAAATAAAACAGTACCCGGGGTTTTAATGGAGTTCGGTCACTCCATTCCTTCCATAGCATAAAAATAAATCAAACCAGAGGCCTAAATTAGGATTTTAATCTTGCACAATGGGGAGGATTGAACAGTTCTGAATGGTAAATCCAAGTTTAAAAGGTCTTTAAAATGAAAATGATTAAAAGGACTCTCTTTCCTTTCCTTATTTCTTCCCGAATAATGCAGCTAATCCTCAACTCTTTGTTCACTGACCATTTGAATTGAAAAAAGTGGCTTATGACTGTTTTTCACACTTACGACCATTGCAGCATCCCCATGGCCAAGTGATCAACATTCGGGTACTAGGCAACTGACTCGTATTTATGACGGTTGCGCTGACTTGGGGGGGGGGTCATGGGATCCCCTTTTGCGACCTTCTGACAAGCAAAGTCAATGGGCAAGCCAGATTCACTTAACACTAATTGTTAATTGCGACTAATTGAAGAACAGCAATGTTTCACTTAGCAAACGTGGCAAGCAAGGTCATAAAGCAGGATGTCTAACGACTGTCTCGCTTAACAGCAGACATTTTGGGGTCGTAAATTGAGGACAAATCTGTATTCAAAGCTCCAATGCCAACGGAATTTGGAGTTGGTGAATCTGGGGGAAAAAATCAGAGCAATTTAAGGAACAATGAGGTTAGATGTGGATGAGAATTTATTTCACGGATCAATGTGAGCTGTTAAGAATTTGTCTCTGCCTCCATGCCTTTGTTTTATTTCATTAACCTGTGCCCAATCTATGAATTCTGCCTTGTAATGTGCACGAATTATGGCTGAGGACCGATAACAACTCTTCCATTTAGTTGTTCAATACCCCTTTTTTGTTTCCGTTCCTTTCTTTGTCTTTCGCTCCCATTAATTCCCTAACCTTGATCTATATATAATAAAAGAGGTGAATAATTTTCTGCATTGAATCAGTCTTCTGAAAAAAATAATAATAATAAGATTAGCACAATCTCATTTGACTAAGCCAGGGAGAAAAGTTGGAGAAGCTTGCTTTTATGTGCCTCTGGATTACATCAGAGCAAAGGTGGATATTTATCTGGTGGAAGCATATGAAAAACACTGTTTGTGAGAAATCCAAAGGGGCTGTATGTTGAGTTGCAGCACAGAAAATCTGTTCAAGCCTGTATATAAAAATCAAGTCAACTAATGGTCAGCGCTAAATTGTTTCTGGGTAAGAATCCATGGAATTCAAGGGGGAGTTGGACTTGGATTATAGAATAGAATTCTTGATTGGCCAAGTGTGATTGGACTTACAAGGAATTTGTCTTTGGTGCATAAGCTTTCAGTGTATATAAAAAGACAAGATACGTTCATCAAGAATCACAAGGTACAACACTTAATGGTAGTCATAGGGTACAAATAAGCAATCAGGAAACAATCAATATCAATAGAAACTGTAAGTATACAAGCAGCAAAGTTATAGTCCTGCAGTCATAAGTGGGAGGAGATGGGGGATAGGAACGATGAGAAGACTTAATAGTAATAGCAATGCAGCCTTAGTGAATGGTTTGACAGTGGGGAGGGAATTATTTGTTTAGCAGAGTGATGGCGTTCGGGGGAAAAACTATCCTTGTGTCTAGTTGTCTTGGTGTGCAGTGCTCTATAGCATCATTTTGAGGGTAGGGTTAGGATTATTTGTGGCAATGTAAGGATTCTATGCTGATGACATATTTAACTCCATCTATTCATGTTCCCTTGACTTTCCAGAAGGAAATTCTCAACCCTCTCAAATGTGATCAGATTCTGCCTGCGTTCTATTGGGCCAAAACATACCTTCGATCCATCTTCAATCTCAGAAGACCTCTTTCTGGCTGAGATCTGCTTCAGAGAGCTAGCTAAAGAAAATTGTTGTTATTGTTGTTGTTGTTGTGATTATTCATCACACAGTCAACCAGGTGTTCAATCTGGGTTTGGCATTTTTGCCTACCTATCGAGTCCTTCCTAAGGACCCTGGGATAGGCAAATCTGGATGTTTGACAGTGTTACAGATCTCGTCGCAGGATGGAAGCAGTTCCAAGTAAAGCTGCCTTCTGCAATTGACTGATGGGAAATGTGGCAATGCCAATGGTGTTAAAAGTGATGCTCCAGTTGTTTTGGGACTGCACCCAAGGCGCCTATGACTATTGGTACTACCCTTGCTTGCCTTTGCCATAGTCTTTCTATTCCTATTTGTAGGTCTTTGTATTTTGTGATCTTCCCGAGTTCTTTCTCTTCTCTTCTGCTGCCTCCAGGCACTGCCACATCCACTAGCCAGACTTTTTTTTGTCTTTCTTATCGACAAGAGTTAAGTCCGAGGTGTTATGTGGCAGGTGCCGGTCTGTCTGGATTCCGAAGTCCCAGAGCAATTTAACTTCTTCATTTTCTATGACATTCTCTATTTTATGTTCCCACCAGTTCTTGCTTACAGGCAAATGATATTTCTTGCAAATCTTCCAATTGCTACTTTGTCGTGCCGCTGCTTGTAGTAGTAGTTGTTGTTATTATATTCTTTATTCATTAAACATGAAACTCAGCCAACTGAACGTTCAAAAATGCATCACAAATACCAGTGACTGGTGCTAATGGTTGATACGGGTTGCTGCCAGCATCCTAGGTATCAACCAAGGACCTTCTTAAAATATAAGATGTTCTGAGTAGCACAGTTTTTTGCGGTTCCACTGGTGTTATTGCAGGAAGCTGCAATTTGTCGATGTATTTTATCAAATTCTTGGACATGGTGCCAAGTGCCCCGATGACAATGGGTATCACTCTTATATGCTTCATCCATAATCGGGTAGTTTCGACGGCCAGGATGCGGTATTTCCTGATTTTTTCCCAGTTCTTTTTCTTCGACTCTGGAATCTCCTGGTACCGCGATGTCAAAAAATTATACGTTTCAGTTTTCGACAACTGTAACATCTGGCGTGTTGTGTTCTAAATGGCGATCCGTCTGTATTCGAAAGTCCCACAAGATCTTCACCTTTTCATTTCCAGTCACTTTTTCCACTTTGTGCTCCCATGACTTTCTCGATACGGGTAAGTCATATTTTTTACATAATGACCAGTGGATTAAATTAGCAACTCCGATTATTATTGTTGTTGTCATTGCTGTTGTTATTTATATACTTTATTCATTAAACATGAAACTGAGCTAGCTGAACATTCAAAAATGCATCATCATCATCATCATCATCATCATCATCATCATCATCATCATCATCATCATCATTATTATTATTATTATTATTATTATTATTATTATTATTATTATTATTATACAATTGTATCACAGCGGCCAGTTGTTTCGCCGGATTTGGCATTGATTACTAGTCGGGCCCCACCCAGGGGCCTAGGACGTCGTAACGTATTTTCGTAATATACGTGCAGATCCAAGCAGTGCAGCTTTTTGCAATTGACTGATGGTGATTTTGTCAAGTTTTAACTGTTTTAAATGTAATTCCAGTGCTTTTGGAATAGCACCCAGTGTGCCAATTACCACTGGAATTACCACTGCTGGTTTGTGCCATAATCGTTGGATTTCAATTTTTAAGTCCTGGTATTTCGCGATTTTTTTATGTTCCTTCTCGTCGACCCTGCTATCACCTGGTATTGCGATGTCTATGATTGTAACCTTATTTTTCTCAACCAGT
Organism: Natrix helvetica; assembly: GCF_964273705.1. Lineage (NCBI taxonomy): Eukaryota > Metazoa > Chordata > Lepidosauria > Squamata > Natricidae > Natrix > Natrix helvetica. The sequence continues at coordinate 5,741,311 of NC_138550.1, read as the reverse complement.
GTGATGTCTGGTGTATTATGCGCCAGTATTTTGTCCGTTTGTATACGAAAATCCCATAGGATCTTGACTATCTGATTGTCGGTGACTTTTTCAGGCTTATGTTCCCACCAGTTTGTTGCTGTTTTAATATTATAATTTTTGCACAAATTCCAGTGGATCATTTGTGCTACTGAATTGTGCCGCAATTTATATTTTTTATAATTATTATATATATAAAAATATGGTTTTCTGCCTGCATGGTCTTCTGTGATGAGCCGAAGGACAGAAAGAGGGAGTAGTGACCTTCCTCGCATATTTAGGCATACCAGGGGTTGGAACACAAATACATACCTATTTCCCTGGCTCAACTGATAAGGAGGCGAGCCTGTGGCTTAGTGGCTAAGACTCCTGCCTAAGATATAATACAGCCCAGGTTCAAATCCCAGTAAGGGTATGGCTAGCTGATGAGAGCTAATTAGCTCGAAATAGATCTATACTAGTCTCCCTTTATTTATTTATCAGTACAAATACAACATATATACATATTACATATACGTAATAATAGTAATTATATATATATATAATTACTATTATTATTATATTATTATCAGTGGATTAATTTAGCAACTCTGATTATTATTGCTGTTTTCATTATTTTCATTATAAACCACCCATGTTGAAGAAAAAACCATCCTGCCCTGTCTATCTACTCACCTCTGTGGTTTCTTCTCTTTTTGTCTCAGTTAAACAAGACCTGTCAGCCAATGTGGAAGCCAAACAGATTTCCGGCCAACTAATTAAAGCATCGCCTTGGCCCAGCATGAGATACTTTTATCTAATGGGCTCCTTCAAAAGTCTTTTCTTCCTCCTTTTCTTTCTCTTGCCACCCAAAAGGCTCCCTTCTAATTAATATGAAAGTGACACTGTTCAAACTGCAGCCTGATCTGATTGATTAGGGGCGATCCCTTCTCCTTTTCAACCCCCATAGAACAGGAAAAGGCCCCGATTTTCTGTCTCCGCGATGCTTTTTTTTTTTTCTTTCGGAAAGGAAGGTAAATGACAGCATTGACGTTGTTCTTTCTGCTCTTCAATCAGATAACATTTCAGCCGGCTGTCCAGTCCATTCCCACACTGGCTTTTAATTATCACTTTCTCTTGGCACCAATCCCTTGGGTGGGGGGAGTTAGATGGGGCCTTGCTGAGCTCCCCGTCCCTTCCCTCCCTCCCTCCGGGATGCTAACACATTGTGCCACCACGCGGAGGAATTATTTTTGGAAGCAGAGTGAAAATTGAAAACCGAGGCCTCGAGGGAAAAAAATCTGCCAGAGAGGCTCGCTTTCCTTCTGGATATTGTCTAAAGCTTTGATCTTTCTTCTTCTTCTTCTTCTTCTTCTTCTTTATTTGCCTTGTTTCACTCCTTATTTAGATGGCAAACAAAGAACAGATTTCTTCGACTTGCCGGATTGCTTTTATTTTTCTCCCACACTTCTTTCATGGCGTGCTTGCGTGAGCTTGCCCCACATCCTGATTCACGAGGGATTAATCTAAAGCAGTGATGGCTAAACTTTTTTGGATCGCGGGCCGAAAGCGGGGGGAGTGCAGGGGGATCCCCAGCGTGCATGTGTGCGCCTGCCCCGTTTGCATGTGCACATGACCCTGCTTTTGGCGCACTTTTTTCACCCTCCCCAGGCTCCAGAGGCTTTCTAGGAGCCTGGGGAGGGTGAAAAGAGCCTCCCCTGCCCTTCCCAGAGGCTGTTTTCCACCCTCCGGAGGCTTCAGGAGCTTCCCTGAAGCCTCCGGAGGGTGGAAAACAGTCCTACGGCCAAAGCGGAAGTACAGAACTATGACTTCCGGTTTGTCCATAACACCTTTTTCGCCCTCCAGAGCCTTCAGAAGGCTTCCCTGAAGCCCCTGGAGGGCAGAAAACGGTCCTACGGCCAAACTGGAAGTCACTTCCAGTTTGATCGTAGGGCCATATTTTTCCTTCCGGAGGCTTCCCTGTAGGATCCGGAGGGCAAAAAACGGCCCCACGAGCAAAGTGGAAGTCTGTTCCTGAACTTCCGATTTGCCTGTAGGGCCAGTTTTTCGCGCTCCAGAGGCTGAAAGGAAACGTCCGGAGGGTGAAAAATGGCCTTAAAAGAAGGCTGAAGTCAGCTGGCCAGCACACGCATGTGGGCTGGAGCTGACAGGGCAATGGCTCAGGTGCAGTAACAAATGGCTCCGCATGCCACATGTGCCATAGGTTCGCCATCACAGATCTAAGGGGATGCAGTTCTTTACACAGAGATCGCACCACTCCGGAAGCCTAGCAGATGTGGACTCCAACCACGCACAAAGAACACCCTACATCTGTTGCAGGATGGCCTGTGACATGATTAAAGACCACACTTGGAAGTCTGAGTCCCGTTTTGGTTACCATGTTGTGACTCTAGAGAGAGTGCAGAGAAGAGCAAGGAAGATGATTAAGGGGTTGGAGGCAAAACTGTATGATGGACGGTTGCAGGAATTGGGTATGTCTACGTAAGGTCCCAGAAGTTTCCCCGAGCCACTGAAATGCCAAAGAGAGTGAGACATGAGATGGGGCTTGCAAAAAAATATCAGCTTTTATTTACGTCAGGGATCACCAGTAGACCTTCTGTTCTCCATTCTCGCTTTCTGAGGCAACTGGCAATAATATTCTGTTTTAATATATGGCCCTGTCTATATTTGCAGCAAAAGGATGCGGTGGCTCAGAGGCTAAGACGCTGAGCTTGTCAATCAGAAAGGTTGGTATTTTGGCAGTTCGGATCCCTAGCATCGCGTAACGGAGTGAGCTCCCATTACTTGTCCCAGCTTTCTGCCAAGTTCGAAAGCACGTAAAAAAAGCAAGTAGAAAAATGGGAACCACCTTTGGTGAGAAGGTAGCAGCGTTCCATGCGACTTCGACATTTAGTCATGACCACATGACCATGGAGACGTCTTCGGACAGCGCTGGCTCTTCGGCTTTGAAACTGAGATGCCCACCGCCCCCTAGAGTTGGGAATGACTAGCACATATGTGGAAGGGGAACCTTTACCTTTACCTTATATTTGCAGCATTCTCTCTGTGTTTACTTCATCTTTTAAATATTTGTACTCAGCTGTCAAGCTGAAAGGGAGCGTTAAGAAATGGGAAACTTCAACTGTTACTGCAAAAAATTAATCGAAGCTTGGCCAGGTTCTCTCGCCCGAACTGGAATTGATTTAGAGGAAATATCAGATTCAGCTGATATTTAGTCAACCAAAACCATAAGGAGTCCAGAGGGAATCTGAGCTGTTTTTTCACGTCCTGGGATGATCATAATTCTCCACATCCAGGGGAAGTCGTGCAAAAACTCAGCAGCTCCCGGAGGCCGGGTGGATTTTCCTCAGAAAGGGATCAAACTTGATAAATATTTGGAACACTGAGTCGGGTTGAAATCCTCAAGGGTTGCAGGATGACCAGAAAACAAATGATGTAGAGGAGAAAACTTAACTCAGGAGCAAATACTGTTCACAAAAAAGATAAACATACATAATGGATGAAAAGTGGATCACCACAGGACCAGCCCCGATTGTAGGACCATTTTTGTGGAGGTTGTTAAGTGAATGTGGCGATTGACATTCAGAAAAAATATGGCATCCTTCACTTAACCCTCCAAGGAAAGATTAAAGGCAAAGGAGGTCCAGGCAGAAGAACATCGTGGCTTCAAAATCTAAGGGACCGGTTTGGACAAAACTCAGCAGCACTTTTCGTGAGGGTGTTGATAAAAATAGGTTCACCAACATGATCGCCAACGATCGATAATGGATATGGAAAAAGAGGAAGAAGAAGAAGAAGAAGAAGAAGAAGAAGAGGAAGAGGAGGAGGAGGAGGAGGAGGAGGAGGAAAGAAGAAGAAGAGGAAGAGGAGGAGGAGGAAGAGGAAGAAGAGGAAGAAGGGGAAGAAGAAGAAGGGGAGGAGGAAGGAGAAGAAGAAAAGGAGGAGGAGGAAGAAGAGGAGGAGGAAGAGGAAGAAGAGGAGGAGGAGGAGAAAGAAGAAGAAGAAGAGGAAGAAGAAGAGGAAGAAGAGGAAGAAGAAGAGGAGGAGGAAGAAGAAAAAGTGGAGGAGGAAGAAGAAGAGGAGGAGGAGGAGGGGAGAAGAAGAAGAGGAAGAAGAGGAAAAAGAAGAGGAGGAGGAAGAAGAAGAAAAAGTGGAGGAGGAAGAAGAAGAAGAGGAGGAGGAGGGGAGAAGAAGAAGAGGAAGAAGAGGAAAAAGAAGAGGAGGAGGAAGAAGAAGAAAAAGTGGAGGAGGAAGAAGAAGAAGAGGAGGAGGAGGGGAGAAGAAGAAGAGGAGGAGGAGGAAGAAGAGGAAGAAGAGGAAAAAGAAGAGGAGGAGGAAGAAGAAGAAGAGGAAGAGGAGGAAGAGGAGGAGGAAGAGGAGGAGGAGGAGGAGGAGGAGGAAAAAGAAGAAAAGGAAGAAAACCCATGGGACTGGGTTTTGCCCCAAACACTGATTTATCATGGTCACGTGACCACAGGGTTCTGCAAATGACCATAAATATGGGCTGGAGGCCAAGTGTCCAAAATGCAGACATATGGCCACCATGGGGGCTTGACATCAAAACTTCAAAACCAGGTCATAAATAGATTTTGGAATGTCCGTTGTAGCTTCGAACGCTCACTAAGTCAAGAACTGCCTCTATCTTCATTGAAACCAGGGGTCAGCAACCTTAAACACTCAAAGAGCCACAAAGGTCCTAACCGGAAGCCCCCTGTTCAATTCTGCAGCTGACTGGAAGTCCGGTTCCCCCACCATAGAGTCTCCTCCTAGCACGGTGTCCTTTTTCCTCCACCTGTCTTAACCGAAAGCCCTATCAATGGTGGAGCTGACCAGAAAACCCGCCCCTTGCCATAGAGTCTCCTCCTGGTGTCCCCTGCTTCCCACCCACCCACCCCTAACCGGAAGCTCGTCTCAATATTGTGGTGCTGACTGGCGACAGGGAGCTGCAGCAGAGGAATAAAAGGGCCACATGCAGCTCCAGAGCCGTAGGTTGCTCACCCCTGATCTAAACCAGTTGCTGGAGCGAACATCAGCAATTCAATATGCGCTCTTGAAATATAATGCTACACATAACTTTAGCACTTAACACATTGTGAGTGAATACCTTCGCTATTCTCAGTAACATAAATGCAACCGAAGTTCTCCCCCCCCCCCCCCCATTTATTGCCAGTGCAGAAGGTTGACTTGGTGATAAAAAAAACCAAAAACCTGCTTTTTCCCCAAACCAAAATTGGAAAAAAAAAATTCTAGGTAAGAGTGTGAACATCTGTGTTTGCAATATTCCTTCTGTTAATTTAGTTCAGGAAATTACTTACGGCCTGCTTTATATTCATTTTCTCTTAACCCTCATCTAATACATTTGTATTTACATGATTGAGAATACAGGATATATTTCAGTCCTGGATTGTTGCAGGCAATTTGGTTTTCAGAAAGACTGGAGTTATATTTCACTGGAGCATTTTAGGTATGCTTAACTTTGGTTAACAGTATTAACCCTTGAGTAATTTGTCTGCAGTCTATAATTTATTGTATGTTCCACCCGCAGCGAATACGGAGCTAACCTGATTTCTCCTTTTCTTTCCTAAAGAAGGACACATATAAACATTAAATAATTAGGAAAATGAGATTAATCTGCTTCCCAAGGTTTAGCAGATGGCAAAGAGTAGCTGACTTTGGTAGCTAAGCAGGACATATCAGGGTAAATGTTTGGATGGGAAGCTAAAAATTTGGAAACTGCTGACCCAAATGGGAACATGTAAAAATAATCATAGAGGTATGGTAATATTCTTGCAAATTGGATGAACATATAAATGAAATAACGGTTTATATATGCATGCATAGAGACAAACACGTAAACTCAGCACAAAGGTTCCTTTTCCCTGAAAATAAGACAGGGTCTTCTTCTTTTTTTTGCCCCACGAAATATGGCCTTGGGCTTATTATAGGGGGGGGCTTATTATTTTCTGGGGCAGGGGAGAAACGAGGCGCGCCTTTTACCTTTCTAGCTACGTCGCGTTCCTCGCCATTGTGCTCAGGGAAGCCGCTGGTTAAAAAAAAAACTTCTCGCGAGTTCAATCAAACTTCTTGAAGTCGCAAGAAGGGTTTTTTTTACCAGGGGTTTTCCTGGACACAATGGCGAGAGAACTGGAAAGGTAAGAGGCGCGTCTCGTGGCCCAACACGGCCCACCTCACCCCAATGGTAAAGGCAGCCTGCCTGGTTCCCTTCCCCGCCGTCCCTTTAGCGGGGGGTGGAAGGTGGGGGGGAGAAGCGAGGCACGCCTCTTACCTTTCCACGTCCGTTGCGTTCCTCGCCCTTTCGTCCAGTAAATCCCCTTGTGAAAAAAAACCTCATGAATTTCACTCGCGAGATTTTTTTTTTACAAGGGGCTTCAATGGACGAAAGGGCGAGGAACGCAGCGAAGCTGTCAGTCTCTGGTAGCACTAGGACGTGCGTCTCGCTTCTCCCCCCCCTTACCTGCCACCCTCGCTAAAGGGACGGTGGGGAAGGGAACCAGGCAGGCTGCTTTTACCATTGGGGTGGGGTGGGCGGTGTTCTTTTGCGCAAGAAGGAACAGGCGGGAGGGGGTGATCGCATTGCTGGCCTGCCGCTCTTTTTTGCCCGGGAGGGAAGGGCTGGAGGTGGAAGCACTTTGCTTCACCTGCCGCTGTTTTTGCGGCGGACTTTCTTTTTGCCCCGCAAGCTGTACCGGTAGGTGGTACAGTGGTAATGCCGGGGACCGGTTGTGCATGTGCTTAAATAGTTGGGGGCGGGCTTACTTTCAGGGGAGGACTTATTATGGTGCATGCTCTGAAAAGCCCGATTGGGCTTATTAGCAGGGCATGTCTTATTTTCGGGGAAACACGGTAGTAAATTGGGTTTTCACAAGACTTCACCCAACAATAGGATGGTGGGTTCCTCGGTGCTCTCTGAGCTTGGTTGTACTCTTGCAGACGTTTCATTACCCAACTATGTAACGTCATCAGTGCTACCAGAATTAAATGATGGCGTGCTTGGTTGTTCTCTTGCAGGCATTTCATTACCCAAAACTAGATAACATCATCAGTGCTAGCAGAGTTGATTTATGGGGTCCTTGGGGCTCTCTGAGCTTGGCTGTTTTCCTGCAGACATTTCACGACTCAACTAGGTAACCTCATCAGTGCTAGAAGGGAGTGTGGTTTGCTCTTGTTTATACACAGGGACTTGCCCTGTGGGTAAAGATTGGAGTGTTGTTTTCTTCTTGGTAGTTCCTTGATTAGGCTGTTCTTTACAAGCTACTGTATATAAACAGAAAGTTTGGCTGGAGAATACAGGAAGTTCTCGACTTACGACCACAACTGAGCCCAACATTTCTGTTGCTAAGTGAGACAGTTGTTCAGTCAGCTTTGCCCCCATTTTACGCCCTTTCTGGCCACAGATGTTAAATGAATCCCTGCAGTTGTTAAGTGAGTCACATGGTTGTTAAGTGAACCTGGCTCCTCCATTGACTTTGCTTGTCAGAAGGACACAGAAGTGAATCATGTGACCGGGGGACACCGCAGCCGTCATAAATACGAGCCAGTGGCCAATTTTGTCTGAATTTTGATCACATGACCATGGGGAGGGGAGGGGCACAATTGTGTGAGAAACGGTCATAAGAGAATAATAGACTTGGACGGGGACTTGTAGGTCGTCCAGCCCAACCCCCTCCCCTCCCGCTCAGAAGTCACTATTTTTCAGGGCTGTCGTAACTTTGAACAGTCGCTAAATGAGGTGTTGTAAGCTGAGGACTACCTGCCACTGAAAATTAACATTTAAGGATTTTCCCATGGCAAATTTTGGACCAGAAAGACAGTGATGAAAAAAAAAAAGGAAATAGCTGATGGATTGAACGACTTCGTTTGTTCACACAATCAGACAGACAGACAGACAGACAGACAGACAGACACACACACACACACACACACACACACACACTGGCTTCCCTTCTTGGAGTGAGTAAGAAATATCCATTCCTCGGTTGCAGTTTGTGCAGCTCGGTTGCTACGCAGCAACTGCGAGAGCTTCCCCCAGGTTGCTAGGACATCTTTCGTCTCCCACCATGTGCCAAAGCAACAAGAATAGCACGAATCTAAAAATATTACCTGTTTTTCCCACCTCAATTCAGGGATTCCGAGTCTGACTGACCCCTTGCAATCCCCTTTTTGGCCTTGCCAGGGTGGTGACAGAAGGCCAGGACGATCGAAAACTCACACCGTAAGTGTTGTTGCTGACTTTTGAGTTGCCTTGAGATGCAGAGGTCAGAAAGCTGATGGTGATGTCCTTGTCCTGAAAAAAAAACAACACCTTTTATTCATTGACTGTGAATTCTGCTCCTTCACATCCAGCAAAGTCTTTCAACGGAGGATTTATAGTCACAGACCTTCTCTGGCTTGGAGAGCTGCCAGGTTGATATCTGCAAAACTTGACAAGGAGCCTCGGAGAGTCACGAACCAATGAAGCGAACTAATGGTCTCCTGCAAACTCCACTCCCCTTTCGCTCCTCTTTTATTTCCTCTGGGAGTGGGCCATTCATCGTCCACCTGTGTCTTTACTCTCAAGTTGACCCCTGTTCTATAGCTGTTCCCTTTGTCTGGCAATTCTGCACATGCGCACACTGGGAACAGGCTCCAGCTGTTTGTCTGTCCCACTGATGTCTGATTCCGAAGGCAGCTGATAACTGTCGGATGGCCCTGGCTCCATCTCTGCCTCCGACACAGAGCCCACATCAGAGCCTTCCCCAGACTCCAGGACTGGCCCAGATTCCTCCCCAACCTCCTCACTGTCTGAATCTGTTGCCAGCTCTGCTGGCCGCTGGCAGGTCACCACAATGTAATTGTAACTTCAAACAGTCACTAAGCAAATCATTGTAAGTCAAGAACTATTTGTATTATCCATAATTAATATTATAGGTAACCAAAGCAAATACCCTACAATTAGCCAAATTCTTGCTGTGGTTTTGAGAGTCCCTGATAACTTCTTCCTGGCTCAGGCTATAAGCGAATAGACCCCCAAATGATATTTATTCTATTTTATTACTGACATTAACAACTAGACCCAAGGATATAGTTGGAAATAGAGGAGATCAGAATCTCGATTAACATAAGCAAGCCGTGGCGGTAAAATAATAATTAAACAATCCTCGGTATTGGATTCCGTTCCACAAGAACTTTATCATTAACTTGTCAATCAAATTTTAAAATATCTAAATGGAGTAGCACAGGCAACAATCTTGGGATGAATATTAATTCTAAAGCCATATATATTTTCACATTTACCTGAATGTATTTTCATCCTCCTGGCAAGTTTCCATTTTTATCTAACCAATATCACTTGAAATACAGGAGGTCTTCATTTAGTAACAGAATAATACAATGCAATGCAATGCAATACAATACAATACAATACAATACAATAGCAGAGTTGGAAGGGACCTTGGAGGTCTTCTAGTCCAACCCCCTGCCCAGGCAGGAAACCCTATACCGTTTCAGACAGATGGCTATCCAACATCTTCTTAAAGACTTCCAGTGTTGGGGCTTTCACAACTTCTGGAGGCAACTTCTGTTCCACTGATTGATTGTTCTAACTCTCAGGAAATTTCTCCTCAGTTCTAAGTTGCTTCTCTCCTTGATTAGTTTCCACCCATTGCTTCTTGTTCTTCCCTCAAGCAAGGATGGGATTCAGTCGATTCGGACCAGAGACGAAAACACATGAAGAACGGTTGCAGGATCTGGATTTATTTAGAGAAAAGAAGGACTAGGGGTGACATGATAGCAGTCTTCCAATATCTCAGGGGTTGCCACAAAGAAAAGGGAGTCAACTTATTTTCCAACGCACCAGAAGGCAGGACAAGAAGCAATGGATGGAAACTAACCAAGGAGAGAAGCAACCTGGAATTAAGGAGAAACTTCCTATCAGTGAGGACAATTAACCAGTGGAATAGTTCACATTCAGAAGTTGTGGGTGCTTCATCGCTGGAGGTTAAGAAGAGATTCGACAGCTATCTATCTAAAATGGTATAGGGTTTCCTGCTTGAGCAGGGGGCTGGACTAGAAGACCTCCAAGGTCCCTTCCAGCTTTATTCTGATTGACCGGCCTTCTGCGGACACAGCCTTAGAACTGCACTGGCTTTTTCAGTGGCTGTCTGTAGTTATGAAAGGGATGAAAACCGAAGCTTGTGAGCAATCCTTATATTTACAACTTTTGCAGATCTGTAAAACAAAGGAAAGCTGAGATGAGCTCATAACCACAGTAGCTTTTTCACTTGGCAACTGCTTCGCCTAACAACCAAATGGTCAAACCCAATTGTGTGGGCAAAACGAAAACTACTTCTCCATGTTTCTATATTTTCTTGGGAATCAGAAGATCAATCACAAATTTTGTTAGATTTCAGAAATTCTTGAAAGATTTTTTTTCCAAATCCACCTACTGCATTAATATCTCTACATTTACAGACTATAGACTTCAACAAAACTCTATAAATTGAGGATTAATTGCTTTTAAACCTCTAAATTATCCCTGCAAAAATCTCTTATTAAGGATTTTAGTGCACTCTGTTCCAATTGTTTCAAATGTGTGGCAGGAGCTTTTTTTTCCTGCCAGTTCCCAGTAGATCTGCTTAATGCACTTCAATGAATATTCAGTGCTCAGTGCATTTAATTGCTCCAAGTTCAGTTTGTTGGATCTAAAGACGTGGTACCAGCCCAGGGTATGATTTCATCCCTATACAATTACAATACAATAGCAGAGTTGGAAGGGAGCTTGGAGGTCTTCTAGTCCAACCCTCTGCTTAGGCAGGAAACCCTATACCGTTTCAGACAAATGGCTATCCAACATCTTCTTAAAGACTTCCAGTGTTGGGGCATTCACAACTTCTGGAGGCAGGCTGTTCCACTGATTAATTGTTCTAACTGTCAGGAAATTTCTGCTCAGTTCTAAGTTGCTTCTCTCCTTGATTAGTTTCCATCCATTGCTTCCTGTCCTGACTCAGGGGCTTTGGAGAATAGTTTGACTCCTTCTTCTTTGTGGCAGCCCCTGAGATATTGGAAGACTGCTATCATGTCTCCCCTAGTCCTTCTTTTCATTAAACTAGACATACCCAGTTCCTGCAACCGTTCTTCATATGTTTTCGTCTCCAGTCCCCTAATCCCCTTCGTTGCTCTTCTCTGCACTCTTTCCAGAGTCTCCAAATGTTTTCTACATCGTGACGACCAAAACTGAATGCAGTATTCCAACTGTGGCCTTACCAAGGCCTTATAAAGCGGTATTAACCCTTCACATGATCTTGATTCTATCTATACATTCAAACTTTTCTTCCCATCCTTTTCCGACGTGTTCTTATATAATTTCAGGTTGTTAGATTGGGTCATGGATAGGCACACACAGGCTTAACGGTAACAACAGCTCTTTATTAAGTACAACAAGTGAGAACAATCCAGCGAAGGTTGACTCTGACAGCAGCCCTTTTATAGGGAGCTGTCAGACCCTTCAACCAATAGGATTAAACCTCTGTTCCCGCCGGAACAGAGGACCTTGATGGAAACCACTGTAGTTAGAACAAGTATCTAACACCCCTCCCCTCTTGGATGGAACAATCTTACTAGTTACGTAGTCATGCAGGTAGGTGGGCTTTTGGGTAGCTCTGCCTGACCTGCGCAGTTCAGTAGGAGGGGTTTCCTTGGACAGGTCGGACGGACCTGTTTGCTCCGCAGCTACCTGGAACCTTTCACAGGCCGCAGCTGAAGCTTCTAGAGCCGGTTCATGTTAGGGTCCAAACTAAAGGAAATTGGAGTCCCCACATACTTACTCAGACCGGTGCCGAAGACGTCCTTGAACTCCTTAAAGATGGCTTCAGCGCCGTCGTCTTTCAACAACAGCAGCTCTTTATTCAATACAACAAGTGAGAATAATCCAGCGAAGGTTGACTCTGACAGCAGTCCTTTTATAGAGAGCTGTCAGACCCTTCGACCAGTAGGATTAGAACAAGTATCTAATACAGATAGTCTCCAACTTAACGAGCACACTTGAGGCTAAAATTTCTGTTGCAAAGGGAGACAGTTGCTAGGTGAATTTTGCTCCATTTTACCGCCTTTCTTGCCACAGTTTTTAAGTGAATCAATGCAGTTGTTAAGTTAATCACACGGTCGTTAAGTGAATCTGGCTTCCCCATCGTCTTTGCTTCGTCCGAAGGTTGCAAAAGGGATCACATGACCCCAAGACACTGCAACCGTCAAAAATAAGAGTCAGTTGCCACAAGTCTGAATTTTGGCTACTGGACCACATGGCTGCTTCAACAGTTGTTAGTTGTTACTAAGTCACTTTTTTCAATGCTGTTGGAAATACAAATGGTCATTAAATGGAATGGTTGTAAGTCAAAGATTATCCGTATTTCTTTTTTTTCCCCCTACCCAGAGTAATAAACGATTGTCTTATCACATATAATCTCTCTCTGTAGCCCAACCCACCTCACAGGGTTATTGCTGTGAGGAAAAATAGGAGGAAGAAGGAGTATTAGCTAGGTTCACCGCCTTGGGTTGTTTATAAGGATAATAAAGTCAGGATATATACTAGATATATTTAAAGGTAAAGATAAAGGTTTCCCTTGCACATACGTGCTAGTTGTTCCTGACTCTAGGGGGCAGTGCTCATCAGGGACTTGATCTCAGAGGGGGAGCCGGACCTCGCAGGAATAACGGAAACCTGGTTGGGCCCGGAGGTGGGGGTTGCCCCTCGGGGAAATGTGCCCTCCAGGTTACCGGGTATTCCATCAGCCACGGGCCCAGGGTAGGGGTGGTGGGGTAGCGATAATCATCCGGGAAGATTTGGCTCCAAGAGAATTCACTGTGTCGCAGACATCTGGTTGTGAGTCTCTGGGCGTGAAATGGGGCCCAGGAAGTCAGTTGGGTCTGTTGATAGTATACCTGGCTCCCCGCCATACATCAACGGCCCTGCCCGGACTCCTCGAGCTGATCGCGGAGATGGCGGTTGAGACCCCCAAGTTATTAGTGATGGGGGATTTCAATCTGCCGTCGACGGGAGAGGCATCCGAGGCAGCCTGGGAATTCATGGCTTCCATGACAGCCATGGATCTGACTCAAGTAGTTCGGGACCCCACACACGAAAGAGGCCACATACTGGATCTTGTGTTTGTCTCCGACCAGTGGACGAGTGATCTGGGAAGAGGGAATTTAGTCATCACGCCCCTGTCATGGTCAGATCACTCACTTCTCCAACTGGACTTCCCTGGCGCTACCCCCCGCCGCGGGGAGGCGGAACCAGCTGGTCCCAGATGGTTCCGCCCCAGGCGTCTGATGGAACCAGACAGGTTCCAGGCGGAGCTTGGGCCACCTCCTGCAGACCTGTCCCGCTCCCGGGCAGAGGACCTGGTAGCCGTGTGGAACAGTGCGGCCGCCGGGGCCTTGGACCGGGTTGCGCCTTTGCGGCCTCTCCGATGGCAACGATCAACTCGGGCTCCCTGGTTTAACGGGGAGCTAAGGGCGATGAAACGCCACAGGAGACGCCTAGAGAACAAGTGGAGATCCTCCCGCTCCGAATCCGATCGAACACACGTAAGAGCCTACTTAAGGACCTACCTTGTGGCAATAAGGGTGGCCAAACGTCAATATTGTGCCACCCTTATAGCGTCCGCAGAGAACCGCCCTGCCGCCCTGTTTCGGGTGACCCGCTCCCTGCTGTCGCAGGGACAACGGGACCCCCCATTGCAGGGCAGGGCAGAGGAGTTTGGGGAATACCTGCAGGATAAAATTGATCAGATCCGGAGGGGGTGGACCCACTCCAGTGCTCCAGGGGGGGCGTCCGAGGCTAGTCTTGAGATTCCACGCTGGGAGGAGTTTGACCCTGTTGTCACCGAAGATTTGGACAGGTTGCGCGGGCGACTGCGAGCCAACACATGTTTATTGGACCCGTGCCCCTCCTGGTTGGTACTGGCTTCCTGGGAGGGTTCACGTGGCTGGCTACTGGGACTGGTGAACGCTTCGTTGGGTGAGGGCCTTTTACCAACCGCCTTGAAAGAGGCGGTGGTGAGACCCCTGCTCAAGAAGCCTTCTCTGGACCCAATGGAGCTAGCAAATTATCGTCCTGTCTCCAACCTTCCTTTTTTAGCGAAGGTTGTTGAGAGTGTGGTGGCTCAGCAGTTCCCGCGTCACCTGGAGGAAGATGATTATCTAGACCCGTGCCAGTCCGGCTTCCGACCCGGTCACAGCACGGAGACGGCGTTGGTCGCGTTGGTGGATGATCTCTGGAGGGCAAAGGATGGGGGTTGTTCCTCCATCCTTGTCCTATTAGACCTCTCGGCGGCTTTCGATACCATCGACCATGGTATCCTATTGCGCCGTCTGGAGGGGTTGGGGATCGGGGGCACCGTATTGCGGTGGTTCCGCTCCTACCTCTCTGGCCGGACGCAATGTGTGTTGACAGGGGAGCAGAGGTCGACCCCGAGGCCCCTCACTTGTGGGGTCCCACAGGGGTCGATCCTCTCGCCTCTCCTGTTCAACACATATATGAAACCGCTGGGCGAGATCATCCGTGGTTTTGGGGTGAGATATCATCTGTACGCTGATGACACTCAGCTGTATATTTCCATCCCAAACCACCCCAACGAGGCTGTTGAAGTGATGTCCCGTTGTCTGGAAGCTGTGCGGGTCTGGATGGGTGACAACAGGCTCAAGCTCAACCCCTCCAAGACAGAGTGGCTGTGGCTTCCGGCACCCCGGTACAACCAGCACATTCCATCGCTGGCCATCGGGGATGAACAATTAGCCCTGGTGGAACGGGCACGCAATTTGGGTGTCCTCCTTGATGCCCGGCTGGCTATGGAAGATCATGTGGCAGCCGTGGCGAGGGGGACGTTCCACCAGGTTCGCCTGGTGCGCCAATTGCGACCCCTTTTGGACCGGGAGGCCCTGCACACAGTCACTCACGCGCTGGTGACGTCTCGCCTGGACTACTGTAATGCTCTCTACATGGGGCTCCCCTTGAGGTGCACCCGGAGACTGCAGTTGGTCCAGAATGCAGCCGCGCGGGTAATTATGGGGAGATCGAGGTTCTCCCATATAACACCGCTCCTGTGCAAGCTGCACTGGCTTCCTGTGGCCTACCGGGTGCGCTTCAAGGTGTTAGTTACCATCTTCAAAGCGCTCCATGGCATAGGGCCTAGTTACCTGCGGGATCGTGTCCTGCCCCATACATCCCTGCGACCCATTCGCTCACACAGAGAGGGTCTCCTCCGGGTGCCGTCCTCTAGAGATTGTCGGAGGGCGGTGCCCAGGAGTAGGTCCTTCTCTGTGGCGGGCCCTACCCTTTGGAACGACCTCCCCCCAGACATTAGAACAACAACTGATCTCCGCTCCTTCCGCAGTAAACTAAAGACCCACCTGTTTCAGCTAGCCGGCCTGGCATAATTCGGCAACTTTTCCACCCGTAGGTCATTTTTAATTGTCAATTTTAGTTTTTAAATTATTAATGTTATTGGGGTTTTAACCTTTTTCAGTATTGTAATTATTTATTTATTTATTACCTCCTCTGATGACACTGTGCTGACTGTTGCTTGTGTACGTCGCCCCGAGTCCCTGTGGGGAGAGGGGGCGACTAATAAGTTTAAATAAATAAATAAATAAATAAATAAATAATAAATCTCCGTTTCAAAGCCGAAGAGCCAGCGCTGTCCGAAGACGTCTCCATGGTCATGTGGCCGGCATGACTAAACACCGAAGGCGCACGGAACGCTGTTACCTTCCCACCAAAGGTGGTTCCTATTTTTCTACTTGCATTTTTTACGTGCTTTCGAACTGCTAGGTTGGCAGAAGCTGGGACAAGTCACGGGAGCTCACTCCGTTACGCGGCACTAGGGATTCGAACCGCCAAACTACCGACCTTTCTGATCGACAAGCTGAATGTCTTAGCCACTGAGCCACCGCCTCCCTTTATATAAATATACAAAAAGATCTATATGCTGTATTTTTCGGAGTATAAGACCGACATTAGCTTTAGAGGAGGAAAACAAGGGGAACAAAATCCGCCTTTGCCACCGCAGCCAATTCACCACTGCCCATTCGCCACAGCCTGTTTGCCGTAAATCACCACGAACAGGTGGCGGCAGCGATAGGTGGCGATTCCCGCTGCCTAGAACAGCTGATTGGCACTGCACCACCCCCCCCCCAATAATCAGTCTATGAGACGCACAGGCATTTCCACTTACTTTTGAGGGTGGGGGGAAGCATGTCTTATATTCCGAAAAATATGTTATATTCACATTACATTGCTCCTTCTGAGCTGTCTGATTTAATGTTTTTAGCTATTTCTTTTCTTTTCTCTAGTTCTCCACTGGTGACCAATAAATTTAAATAGGTAAATATTCTCCCTTTGCTTTTCGTCATTTCGAGACAGCATAGACTTTGAATGCTCCCACCTATTTTACACCATGCTTGATGCAAGCTTCTTTGGAGTGGCAGTCCCAAACTGAATCCTCAGCTCCCATTCAGGCAATTTCAAATTACTCCCAGGATGTGCCTAAATTACTCCTTGGAGCTCATTACCCCTGGTTTAAGACACCCCTGAGCTACAATAAGAGAATCCTTAAAGACTGACAGCATTTTTCTTCCTTCCTTCTTTAACCAATGAGAGTTAACGCAACAGTCAGTTTGAGTTCCTTTCTGATGTTCTCTTTTTGTTCCTAACCTAAGATCGGCGAGATGGCTACGTATGTTAAAGGTCTGTCAACATCAGACTGGTGCCTATTTGTCACTGATAGCTCCAGGAGAGCTGCTGGGAGGTGACAGTGGAGCAGTCATTGAGTAGAGGCTGGCATGCTGTAGACCAAAGCTGCTACAAGGCAAAGCCATTCCTTTGTAAATAGAAAATGAAGTGAGCTAAAACAAGATGCTTTTTTAGCCAGGTAAAGCATGGCGTTAGCATTCCAACCAGCGGTGGGTTTTACATTTTGTTACCACCAGTTCGCCGCGCATGCGCCCGATATTCCCCAGATGTGCTTTGCTCGCGCATGTGCCTTCCATGCCTGCGCCCGGCCTCAAAAATGTGCCAAAATCGGACAGCATAGAGCCAGGATGGGTGGGTGGTATTCTATTCTATTCTATTCTATTCTATTCTAATTTCTTATTCTATTCTATTCTACTCTACTCTATTCTATTCTAATTTCTTATTCTATTCTATTCTACTCTATTCTATTCTAATTTCTTATTCTATTCTATTCTACTCTATTCTATTCTAATTTCTTATTCTATTCTAGTCTAATAGACTAGACTAGACTAGACTAGACTAGAATAGAATAGAATAGAATAGAATAGAATAGAATAGAACAGAATAAATTCTATTCTATTCCATTCCATTCTCCCATTTTTGGCCTTAAACCCCAATCAAGGAGTTATAGGGAAGGAACAAAGGACTCTACGC